>NC_069100.1:664168-953217 GCF_947172395.1 Bicyclus anynana
CATCTTCTTTCATCACAAAATATTGTGTGTGTATCATAGGCCAAAGGTATAATTATGTGACAAGAAATACAAATTCCAGAAGTACTCCATACCTTCTCTGACTGTTACCTTTTATTTATCAGAATAATTACAATATAGACTTACTGTGTTAATTCTAATGTGGCTTTCCTTGTCATAGCCCAGGCAGATCTCTGGGCTTCATCCTTAGGAATCTCAGAAGGATCCTCATATCCCATGAAGAACAGAGAAAACTTCATTTCCGGGAAATGCAGTTGTTTCAGCAGGGTCATGCCAAGAACTCCAGTGTAGAATGGGATGGATTTGCGTGGATCTTTGATCCTATACATCGTTTGTTGGAACATGAAATCCTGGAAATAGCATATATTATCATCATCATTATCATAGTGACGACCTCCGAGGCTCGTATGCACGGTGGATTTACAAGACGGAGGTCCTGGGTTTGATCCCCGGCTGGACCTATTGAGGTTTTCTTAATTGGTCCAGGTCTGGTTGGTGGGAGGCTTAGGCCGTGGCTAGTTACCACCCTACTGACAATACCACCCTACCGCCTCAGAGAATGAAAGGGGTTAGGCCAATAGCCTGGCCCAATGTAGATTGACAGACTTGCAAACATGCAGAGAATTAAAAAAATTCTCTGGCATGCAGGTTTCCTCACAATGTTATTGCTTTCTACAGGCACATGTAGTCATGTAGAATGTCAAAAGTTTATTTATGTATGTAGAATAAAAATTATATATAAAGTCCATTGTGTGTGGAAGAGAGACAATGTGGTTATTTTGCTTCAATAAGTATCTTCATGTTTTGGTTCATAGAGTATGGTTGCTGCGGCAATCACAGGAACATTGGACAAAACAAATACACATTGGGTTGATGGGCATCACATATTTCTATTTTAAGAATGCCCTGTGAGGAAACTTTTTTATTCTTTACAAGTTAGCCCTTGACTACAATCTCACCTGATAGTAAGTGATGATGCAGTCTAAGATGGAAGCGGGCTAACTCGTTAGGAGGAGGATGAAAATCCACACTCCTTTCGGTTTCCTACACGACATCGTACCGGAACCCTAAATCGCTTGGCGGTACGTCTTTGTCAGTAGGGTGGTAACTAGCCACGGCCGAAGCCTCCTACCAGCCAGACCTGGACCAATTAAGAAAACCTCAATCGGCCCAGCCGGGGATCGAGCCCAAGACCTCCGTCTTGTAAATCCACCGCGCATACCACTGCGCCACGGAGGTCGTCAAAAACTTGCTCCGAAAGATACTACAAAAACATTATTTAAAGTTTTTTAAGCACTCTGGAATTATCTTATCTAATGTTAAGGTCAATAATAATCAAACTGAACAAAAAAAACTTGCCTTGGTAGATGGATTTGGCGTTTGACACAAAGATTCTATTTCTTGAGGAGATATACCTTCAGCAGCCATTTTCCTGAGAAAACATGTTTAAATGATTGATGATTATTAGATAACTTTTCTTAAAACTTAATATTTGATAACATGCGCCCGGCTATTACACAAAATATACATGGATGATGTACAGTCGGCACATATCATTGTAAATATCTCTAGTATTACAAGTATGCAAAATATCTTTGAATACACAGTTGCAATTTCAATTTGGGGTTCAGAAGCAGTAAAAACCTATAGGTATGTAGGAAGCAGAAATCCAAATCACCCACAACACAACTCACAAATCTAAACGGAAAAACACCCAACTCTCAGGAAAACGTGAAAATGAAAATATCGTTGACAGTTGACACTTGACTTGACATTTGACAAATAATTTATTCTATAAAAAAAAATATAAATATAACATTGACGTCAAATTTTTTTTTTTATTTCTACACTCCCAGTCACAGCTACCTTTCTTTTTAGCCGTTTGTGGTCCCAGCTCTCAGGAACCACAGATTGTATTGTATAAAAATCTCGTGTACCCGCATTTAACGGCTCGACTGATTATTTTGTATGTTCGATACATGAGTGGATAGTTCATAAAGTACTTATTTTTTACCCTCCTACCCCCACTGCCTATTTTAAAGAATAAAATAAAAGTTTTTTTTGCTATTCCTCCTTTAATAGAAATACCTACTCCTAAATATCAAGATTTTAATAATTAGCATTACTTAGTCTTGAGTGATGCATGTATATACAGGGTGTGGCGTAAATAATGGATAACCCTGTACCTGCCGAAGAGCCTCCAAATGGGCTATTCGAATATAGATTTTTTTTTATTTATTGAAGTTTCGTTTTGAGAAAAATGGCTTAAGTCATGTTTTTATAAAAATGGGTACTTTCACTTACTAATTTTGCTACAGTAATCTCAAATTTTGGAATTTTCTTTTTCTGTTTTTTTTATAATATAGCTTAAGAGTTGTGCTACTGTTATTGATAAGGAATTTCTAATTCGTTACTCTAGTTTTGGCAAAAATTAACATGAAAGTTCAAAAAAGCCTTATTGATTATTCAGTTTGTTAATTTTGTACATCATATGGTTTAAAAAATCTCTATTAGAGCTGATTTGCCCATTATCTTAAAAACATGCTTGCTTAATGCAGATTCCGAAACGGTATAATACTTATTACATATCGCGATATTTACGAAAAAAATTGGCAATAGTCAAGAACATGTCCTTGTTTTATTTTTATTAAGTAAATTATTAAGCTATCACAAACAAATTATCTGTTGCAATTTAAGTTGACTAGGTTTACCAGTGGGTGTGTGGGTTGTTTTAAAAAATAAATAAAAAACATAAAACGATTTTTTTTTATTGAAAAAGCTAAAACACAAAAGTTTACATTTTAAACTAAATGTTCAAAATGGCCGCCATTTGCGGCAATGCAGGCCCTGCAACGACGGATGAATGACCTTTTCAGGCGTCGTACAAAGCCAGATCTCTTTATTTCGTCAGCAGCTTGAAAAATCCGGACCTTTAATTGTTCCAGGGATGTTATCTCCGTCTTGTAGACCTTTTCTTTTAAACATCCCCAGTAAAAAAAGTCGAGAGGATTCAGATCAGGAGATCTTGGCGGCCACAAAATGGGTCCTAAACGACCAATCCATCTCTCATTGTATTCATCATTCAGGTGATCCCGGACAATGCGTGCGTAGTGAGCAGGGCAACCATCATTTTGTAATCAGTGGTTATCTGGCACATTTAAACTTCTTAATTGTTGTGGTAAAATATTTTGCAGAAAATTTAAATAAATGGGACCCGTTAGTGTCTCCGGTAGTTCAATGGGCCCAACTATTTGACCGTTTAAAATTCCCGTCCAAAGATTTACTTTAAATTGGACTTGAGCACGATCTTGTCTACATTGTCTGGGGTTCACTGCCTGCCAACTATGGAGGTTGTGCAAATTGAGGTAGCCATTTCGTCTACAACTTGATTCATCGCTCCACAATATTATGTTAAAGAAATCTGTATCTTCTCTTATTTTTCGTAACATTATTCGGCAGAAATGCACTCTCGGCGCATAATCCCTTGTCATAAGAGTCTGCACTCTCTGAAAATGGAATGGATGAAGCTTATGCCTGTGCAGGATTCTGCCCACAGTGCGCGTATCCACATGAGTTTCGCTACTTATTTCGCGAATTGATAATTCAGGGTTTGCTCTTACAGCGTTTAAAACTTCGTCATCACCATGTCGTCGAGGTCTACCTTCCGAAGCTCCACCAACACCGGTACCAGGCATCCGTCCTTCGCTAAAAGCGACGTGCACTCGTGTAAACACGCGATAATCGGGATGTCGCTGATTAGGGTATCTTCGACGATATTCTCGTGCAGCTGCATTTGCATTACAATTACACATCCCGTAAATGAGATGCATGTTTGCGTACTCTTGGGGTGTGTATGTATGACGCGGCATGACCAGTAGTCCAGGGTTATGCAGAAGTCTTCGATAATATCACAAATGTCCAATTCGTATAGCAAAAACAGAGTCCGTAGTACGTAAGCCAAATTCACTTTTAAAAAAATCCAATCACGTGAAAATACAACCGAGTTATGCGCATGCAACGATAGTCAAATGAGCACTAACTGCAACTGTATAACACAAGTTCTGAGTTCTAAACCTGTTTTTGTCGTTTGTAATAAGAACAATAAACATCTCTCTATCGCACAACTACTGTTTACCTAACATGAAAATGCTTTGTCTCTGTCCTTTGAAGAGATTAACCATGGCGTTTTTTCCAGTGACAAACAACCACAGGTAGTCGAAATAAGGTCGTTATCTGCTTGCTCTATCCATATTGACTACCTGCCCCCGGTCACACAATAAAGGGTCGACCCATATTACGTTAACAAAGACATGTTTGTGATAATTTAATAATGTAGTTAAAAAATCAAGGACATGTTCTTGGCTATTGCCATTTTTTTTCGTAAATAACATGATATTTAGTAGGTATTATACCATTTCGGAATCTGCATTAAACAAGCATGTTTTTAAGATAATGGGCAAGTCATCTCTCATAGAGATTTTTTACACCAGATGTTGCACAAAGTTAAGAAATTGGATAATTAATAAGGCTTTTTGAACTTTCATGTTATTTTTTTCCAAAACTAGAGTAACAAACTGGGAATTCCTTATACCAACCAATAGCACAATTCTTTAGCTGTATTATAAAAAAACCAGAATGCAAAAAATCTAAAATTTGTGGTAACTGTAGCAAAATGAATAAATGAAAGTACCCATTTTTTGAAAAACATGAATTAAGCCATTTTTCTTAAAACGAAACTTAAATAAATAAAAAAAAATCTATATTCCTATAGCCCATTAGGAGTCTCTTCGGCAGGTACAGGGTTATCCATTATTTACGCCACACCCTGTATAATTAGACAATTTACAGAATTTGATGTCAGTGGATTATGTACATAGATGTAGGCAGGCCTACTCCAACTTGGGCCTTAACTTTAATTTTTCATTTGCCATGATTCAACATGCCATGATAACTGTAAGCAATGAGTCAAAGGGAAATAAATATCTTCTCTATACCATCATCTGTGGTTGTCTGGAAGAGATCGCTCTTTAGCGATAAGGCCGCCATTTGTACATTAGTTTCTAAGTGTTATAATAAGTAATTGTTTATTTTTGTTTTTAATGTACAATAAAGTATATTTCTTCTTTCTTCTTCTTCATCATCACTAGGTACCAATAATATTATACTTCTCTATGACTTTCAACCAATCTAAAGGCCAAGCCAGATCCAACTTTTCTTCATATAGAAGAGAGAGACGAGACAAGTATCTTATGAAGCTATGAATGAAGGGATAAGCTAAGGGTATGAAGCTTAAACCACCGATAAAGCTGATACAATAAAATTTTTTAGTTAAAATATTTTAAGGAAAATAAATGCAATAAACTGAATGTAAAGACTTTTAATTTATTTTAATACAATGTTCATACAGACAAAAACATTCATCAAGTATTTACACATAAAATATTATATTCACAAATTTAATAACAACTTAATAATGTTTATTTAGTAATTAAAGAGTTCAATTTAAGAAAACTTCTTGTTGGATCTAGATAAAATTAAATAAACTTAGTAATATTTAATATCAATAGACAGTATCATCATCGTTACGAACCCATATTTGGCTCACTGTTATGCACGAGTCTCCTCTCAGAATGAGAGGGGTAAGGCCAATAATCCACCACACTAGCCCAATGCAGATAAGCAGACACTTCACACACACAAAGAATTAAGAAAATGCTCTGGTATGCAGGTTTCCTCACAATGTTTTTCCTTCACCTGATATTTAATTTCTTAAAATGCACACAACTGAAAAGTTGGAGGTGCATGCCTCGGACCAGATTCGAATCCAGGAGTCATATCCACTGGACTATCACAGTTCTATATTTTTAATACATACAAGAAAATGAGAGAGACAAAACGGTCCTCAGGTATTTATAGATACATTATTGAGGTCTTCTCTTTAAATAATAATTTTCATACAAATATCTGAGTTCTTCCAACCACACTAAATCCCTTTCCACTGATGTAATTCTACAGACATATGCACATATCATCCTTGAATTACTTAAGTCTTCTACGAAAATATCGCCTACAACAGAAACGTGTGATCCATTTTCAAAATTAACACAATTTTTACTGTTTTTTTCAATGCAATGTAACATGGACGACATCGTGGGTAATTTATCGTGATCGTGACTAGATTGTGATTGTGATTTGCGCGCGAAGGACTTCACTAGGTCTTTTAAAGTGTTCTCATTAATATTAAAGTTATTATTTTTCGCAGCGCAGTAGATCTGTATCGAACCTGTAGGGTCACTTAACTCAAAGTTTGTCATTTTAGCACTTGTGTTGTACACTGAAGTCACTACACCGTGTATCATTATGTTTTTAAACTTTAAACCGAACATTTCGTATAGGTATCGGTTTTCCTCACTTTGTTTTGCTCTGAAGACATCCTGAATATAAAGTTTTACAGGAGACGGCGAAATGTTGGTCATTGCAATTGTTATTATTATATACTTATTTATATAGTTATTACACAAATCACCATTAGTTAAATTGGTTTGATTTTAAGATTTTAATTTTTAAAAGTTTTAAAAAATAATTCGCGCGTTACGATTCTGTCAAAATCCACGGTAAACACAAACGTCAAAATACGAAGATGATAAAGTCAAATCACTGTCAAATTGACATTTGACAATTGGTTATTTAAGTTAACGTTTAGGAACATTTATAAAGTCATAACTTAAATATTATGTCACCGTTAGTTGTAAAATACGTTAGTTTTCATCTCACTCGCGATAATGTAATCTGTCGATTTACTGAACATACTGATTACAATCCACGTGTAATATTTCGTTAAAATATAATCTATCGAAGTGAAACTGTTAAATCTATACTTATAATAAATCTGTAGAGAGGTTAATTCTGTACATGAAATATTTTTCCAAAATAACTATCAGGGGGTGATTAGTGATCGATACTGATGCCAAAAATGCAATTAGTAAAATTTTTGTCTGTCTGTCTGTCTGTCTGTCTGTCTGTCTGTCTGTCTGTCTGTCTGTATGTTCTTTATAGAAACAAAAACTACTGGACGGATTTTAACGAAACTTGGTACAATTATTCTACATAGTCCTGGGCAGGTTATAGTGTACTTTTCATTATGCTACGATTAATAGGAGCAGAGCAGTGAAGAGAAATGTTGAGAAAACGGGAGAAGTTACTCAATTTTTTAAACTTCCGTCGCGTGTACAGCCTTAATGGTTAAAGCTACATAGAAATCATGTATGACGGAAATGTTCTCTTTAAAATTATCTATAAAAACACAGCAGCATATATATGTCTATCTTTTATGGTTGACTCACAATAACACGTGTAACTCCCGATAGCTTAGCAGTTCGGAGCTTTCTAATTATATTTGTCAACTCTTATGTTTATAACACTCATCACTCATCCCTAACTAAAAAAGTTAATATTATTACCTATTAAATAAAAAAAGAATCATAAAAATCGGTAAAGAAACGCCAAAGTTATACAAGAAATACGCTAAGCCATCGCGCGTGAATACTAATTCATGCTCGACGCGACTCGCGGGGGGGAGGGGAATAAATAAAGTAGTAGCCTTAATGAGTAGGGTAGGGGTAGGGTAGGGTAGGGGTAGTGTAAGGTAGGGGTAGGGTAGGGGTAGGGCAGGGGTAGGGTAGTGGTAGGGTAGGGGTAGGGTTGGGATAGGGTAGGGTAGAGGTAGGGTAGGGTAGGATAGAGGTAGTTGAAAGTTTACAACGACTTTCACGCGGACGAAGTCGCGGGCGTCCGCTAGTTGTCAATAAAGATGAATTTACCATAGAGTTACAAAATATTACAGCGGGCATAATAAAAATAGTAAGGGTAGGGGTAGCGGTAGGCGTAGAATAAGGGTAGGGTAGAGATAGGGTATTGGTAGGTTAAGGAAGAATTGTACTTAAGTCAAAGCGAAGCTCTGAGTCCGCTAGTTCATAAAATAAAATATTGTCCAATAATGACCTTATTGTTATGTCGTATTTAATATTGTGGTATTTGCTTGTACTTAAATAGGGCAATGACCCATCTTCTTGGAGTAGGACAAATTATTAAAGATGAATTAAAAATGTCGTAAAACGTTGTAACAAACTTTTTTTGACAAAGTAGGTAATGATTTCATTATTATAGTATAATTATCAAGATTTTTTTTTTGATTTAAGTAAACCTGCCGGTTAGATAAGGTAGGTCTGGGCCGGGGATGACAATTCCCCTTTACATTTATGTACCTGCCTCCCTGTAATATAAAATTTAAATATTCCATAATCTGGGCCAGTCTTAGTGCGAGTGAATAATTACGAGAAACAGTTAAACCAAAACTGAAAAGTCATAAATAATGTGAATAGATACGTATGTGTAAATGTGTTTATTTACATGAAAGAAAAGTTCTCACTGGACCAATGGCGATGTGTAATAAGTATAAAAAAGTCCTTGAAGCCACCAGGAACCACTACGCCCTCATTCCAACATCAAACTTGAATAATGCATTAAAGATTTTAACTATTGTATTATCTTATTCATTCAATTATTAGGTATACGCGTAGTTAATACCTTTCATTTTTAGCCTCCGACGCAAAAAGAAGGGTGTTTTAAGTATGACGTGTCTGTCTGTCTGTCAGTCTGTGGTACCTACCATAGCTTCCGAACGGGTGAAGCGATTTCAATATAGTTTTATTTGTCACAGATTCATCAATAATAGGCAGATGGAGCACACGGAACACGACGGTTTCGTAACCCCGCCAAATACAAAACTCAAAAACGAATACATTCTTGTGTCAGTACGACACGCAGCATCAGTAACTTTCAACATTAATCAAGAAAAATGGCGTCTTATGTTTAAGATAGAGTATTTTTTTATTGGTTATTAAATTAATTTACGTAATTGTTGTTAGTGTTCAATTTTGAAAAGTTTGTAAAAGCGGTTGTCAAGGAGACAGGTGACGTTTGTGTTTTTTATGGGTTTCACCGGCTTCACACGTTACTTATAAAGAGTCACTCGGGTTCTTTGTGTTTTTTGTATTAAAGGTGAATTACGGACGAGTGTTCTTAGACATGTTTGATGAAAATCGGTTGAGTCGTTTAAAAGTTGTGGGGGTGAAAGTGGAAAATATCTGCAAATATACTTGAGTGGGGTTTTAAATGAAAGCTCACTGAAAGAGAATATTGACGACTTAATCGATAGTGTAATTAATAATTTCATGACATTCCGGGGATTAGTGGGGGAATAGCGGATAACAAAAGTATAATACCAATTTGAATAACAAACAAGAAAGCGCACTTGACTCCATCTAGCATCATTGTAATAATGTTATAAAACATTCGTTTATCGAGACGTCCATTTCAAATCCAATATGCAAGACATCGATATTGGAAATCGTGAAATCATTTATTTCCGAGCAACTTTAACGTTTAAAGCCGGACCCTCATCGTACAATAGTTTAGTTTCAATGGGAATCTAGCAGCGTACTAAAGAACCGGCAAAACAAAAGAGTTTAAACTAAAGTAGCTATAGGAATAGTGTGAAACGGTCTGCGCGATATTTTCTATTTATTCAATTCTAAGTATCTAATTTAAGCGTAAATTATTATTAAGTTAAATGCTTACAAGAACTTCACTGACATTCACAACTTTTCGAAACTAAATAAAAATTCTATGACTGTGTTTTGTCATTTTAAAAGGAAACACCATGAAAAGGATAGCTACCTATATATAATGTTTTTAAAGTTTAAATATCACAAAATGTTGTTATATCTCATCGTATACTTGCGACTTGCTATTACTGTCTAAAACTTTAGATTTGAATCCTGTCACTCGATGATCTATACTTATAATAAATCTGTAGAGAGGTCAATTCTGTACATGAAATATATTTCCAAAATAACTATCAGAGGGTGATTAGTGATCGATACTGATGCCAAAAATGCAAAAAGTAAAATTTTTGTCTGTCTGTCTGTCTGTCTGTCTGTCTGTATGTTCTTTATAGAAACAAAAACTACTGGACGGATTTTAACGAAACTTGGTACAATTATTCTACATACTCCTGGGCAGGTTATAGTATACTTTTCATTACGCTACAATCAATAGGAGCAGAGCAGTAAAGAGAAATGTTGAGAAAACGGGAGAAGTTACTCAATTTTTTAAGCTTCCGTCGCGTGTACAGCCTTAATGGTTAAAGTTACATAGAAATCATGTATGACGGAAATGTTCTCCTTAAAATTATCTATAAAAACACAACAGCATATATATGTCTATCTTTTATGGTTGACTCACAATAACACGTGTAACTCCCGATAGCTTAGCAGTTCGGAGCTTTCTAATTATATTTGTCTACTCTTATGTTTATAACACTCATCACTTATCCCTAACTAAAAAAGTTAACATTATTACTTTTACAAATTAAAAAATAATCATAAAAATCGGTAAAGAAACACCAAAGTTATACAAGAAATACGCTAAACCATCGCGCGTGAATACTAATTCATGCTATATGGATTATTTTTGTGTAAAGGTTGCCGCGCTCGACGCGACTTGCGAATGATAAAGAAGTGCAGCCAAAGTAGGGGTTGGGTAGGGGTAGTGTAGGGTAGGGGTAATTGAAAGTTTACAAAGACTTTCACGCGGACGAAGTCGCGGGCGTCCGCTAGTTATGAATAAAATTTAAAAGTTACATTGCTTTGGTAACGTCAATAGGTTATTATACTCTTAGCAAACAGAAGGAAAATTGACGTCGTATCGCTAATAATACCTAATTGTTTTATTATTTATATTATCCACTATCGTGAAAAGCTACACCCACCCAGCCGTTTATTTTGATGGTTATTCTGTCGACTATCTCATTATCCACAGTTTTATTTTATAATATTTCCATGCATATATAGTAATTTCATAAGTAGTTTCGTAGGAAATACGCTACATGGCGCGCGGCACGAGTCACAGTTGGCTATGGTGTAAAACAAAAGAGTTAGTAGCGCCTCGAGCGAGTCAATTATGCTAACTGCCCGTCTCGACCCGTCTGCATCCGCTTATTTGTCGACTGTTTTCTTGAGGCAGCTAGTGATGGCCTTGCAGCACTAGGTACTCGTATATTTTGTCGATTATAATAGAGTTTATATCGCACAGTTATTTACCTCGAGTAGATACTGTAGAAACGTACCTAAGGGACTCGAACCAACGTACCTATCGTAGGTATTGTTAATTATCTTCTACTATATTCTCAGACTAAGTCATTTTCAACGTATACAAATCTAAAACCTTACTTGAGAAAAATTAGTAAAAAGGATTGTTTTGGTCAAATTGATTTTTGTAGAAAGTACGAAATAAACCTATTAGTGCAAAAACATAATGCTTTCATAAGTGCAAACGGCAGGTTGTGTCGACTATCTAATAAGATTACTTACAGCTGAGATTTCAATACCTATTAAATTGGTAAGTCAATGATTTACTGAGAAAAGCTTAAAATAGGTACATATACTATTAGAGGCGTGTTAAAAGTAAAAAAATATTATTCACTCTTTAATTATAAGTGGCTTTAGTTTATAAGTACTTTGGAAAAATCAAGCTTGACTGCTTGCAGATACTATCATCGGTTCGTAAGAAACATGAGATGTTGGAAAAAGCGGCACAGTTGCAATAACATAAAGACTCACGATAAATAATTACCATGAATCGATATTCGATATAATCACATCCCTATGCGTTGTGAAGATGCATAGAAATAGACTATTTAGTTATCGATTCGACTAAGCTCATCACATTCTATCGATAGAGTTTTTTATTGCTACACACGTTAGTACTTCACTATTTTCGTTTCATGCAATAGGCGAGATTTTATAGTAGAAGTTTGATAAGATAGTTCTTTTATTAGTTTTTTGATAGTGTTGTAACTTTTGAAAGTGTGGATCGATTTTGATTAGATTTGTTTATTTTTTTGACAACATGCTTATAGAACTTTTTTATAGTTCACGCCGGAAAGCGCTGTGTTGGGTTACCCCCACTAAGTGGAACGACGATATCCACCGCTTTGAAAGGAATCTCTAGCGGCATGAGACCGTGATGTTGAAGTCCATAGACAAGATACCTATGTGCAGCAGTGAACCCAAGTAGCTTATCCTAATGGAGATTGCAGTACGAACAGAAAATTTAACTCAATACTTCTACGCGTACCCGAGATAGTGAACCTACAACAAAGTGAACCTATAATGATTATTGATTCAGACATTTCCTTTAAGGTCTTACAAAATTAAATTTAGTTTAAAATTAAGTCTTAGTTTAAAAAGGCTATGTAGGTACACTGCGGTACAGCAATCGAATAGTTTAAATAGTATTAATCCGGTGACAAAGGCGTAAATGCGGTACAGTCGCGAGCTAAACGCGAATCAATCAACATTAGTGACAAATCACAACGCGGCTTGATTCACTGTGAACCAATTCGATGACGGACCCGATTAGTCGACTGATTGAACCACTCGCTCAGTCATTGTAGTTAGTCTATAATCCTAATTAATCACATCATCATCGGTCTATTTTATGACTCATCTTTGCTTCTTTTTTAATGAAAAGAATATGGAATTTGGTGCTTAGAACCACTACACTTCTCCAATGGTTGGCGGGATTATGTTGTAACAGCCCGCCAACTCAACCCAAAGCGTGGTGGGTCTAAGCTCCAAATCCCCTTTTATCTGTCTTATAACTCTCTCCGTAGGTATACCCAACACTCCTTATACTTCCCCTATACATACAGTAGTCACAAGTCCTGGACTTTGGTTGGTGTTTTTCTCTCTACCACGCGATGGACCCGGCACCTGCACGGTGAATCCATGGAATGCTAAGACATATTCCCACTAGGCGACAGACCCATTAAACCCACCATTTCGAAAATAGTTTCTCTCAGAGTAAACTCCAAAAAATGTAGTACTTGGATGTATGTAAATCTAAAGGGAACTATGCTTCCCAAAATTACTATGATCTTATCCACATATTGCTGGATGCTGGCGGCTCGAGACCGTTGTGCTTAGAGGTCCATGCAAGAGTCCTATGTCCAGCTGTGGACGTCTATCGGCTGATAAGGTATACGCTTACTTGCATATACATAAGATAGATTATGGTACTATGGCAGAGGCTTAGACTAACAAGCTTTCAACTTTTATAAAACTCGTTCTGACCATCATACGAGTAGCAGTAGACCATTAATTTTTAGGCAAGAATGTTTTTGATTTCCTAATGTTTTCGTTTTCATCTCGTCGTCCTCAAACGCGTGTCGGACGAAGCTAGTGCATAATAAAAAGCACAACTAATTAAAACAACGCGAGCAAACGTTATTACGTTCCTTCATTAAGGAGGATCCTTTGTTTTATATTAGATCATTAAAAGGCTATTAACTGTAGAGCGGCGCGCAACAAAAGGCGGCTTAATCCTGCCGAATCAAAGATCCCTTATCTTGGAAATGGGGGTAAACAAGTGGACGACCTTCGCGAAAAACTACGCAACTATTATTTACTTACCGCCATAAAAGGTAGGTTTTTAGGGGAAATAAAAGTACACAGATTAGGTAATCACAACATTTAGGACGTGGTTCCCGTTAATTGATTATGAAACACGGCTAAAACTCTCGTTATATTAGGTCGGAGTATGCCCGAGTTTAGAACCCATACGGGGCCCTTAGTCATGAGCTGGTTCTTGCATCGCGGCACGATCCAAACTGCAAAGCGGCTGCGCGACGCGCTGCTGCTCGCATTGCGCGCTCGGAGAGGGGTTGAGAATGTGGACACGGACGGTTCAGCAATAGCCAAGCATGTTCAAGCTTCAGATACGACTCATTAAAGTCATTATACTCACGATAGTTTCAATTCTAAAATGGTTCCCGTTCCCATAGGAATACGGGAATACTAAATAGCCTTCCTCGATAAATGCCTTTCACTTAAAGTATTTTTAAAATCGGACCAGTAGTTACCGAGATTAGCGCGTTCAAACAAACAAACAAACTCTTCAGCTTTATATAATAGTAGGTATAGATTTATTTTTATTTGCTTCTAGATAGGCGCTTGACTATCATGCATCAATCAAGCCTGTAAATTCACTCTTATCTTGATGGTGTTCAAATTACCACAGAACAGTGAGACGCCGTGAAAAATGGCATATTTTTGCTGTTGACATCCAATCGACCCGCAAGACGCGAATTGCATCAACGCTTCTAATAACAACTGGTAAGAATTAGACTCATACCTACCTGAGACATTTCTTAATTCTCTACGTGTGTGAGATCTGCCAGCGTGGTAGACTAAGGCCTAAGCCTTAACCCCTCTCATTCTGAGAAGAGACCCGTACTCAATAGTGAGACGAATATGGGTTTATGGAGGTCCGGGGCATGCACCCCCAACTTTTCAGTTGTGTGCATTTTATGAAATTAAATATCACGTGTCTCAAACGGTGTAGGAAAAACATGTAAGGAAACCTGCACACCAGAGAGTTTTCTTAATTCCCTGCGTATGTGAAGTCTGCCAATCCGCATTGGGCCAGCGTGGAGGACTATTGGCCTCATTCTGAAAGGAGACTCGAGCTCAGCAGTGAGCCGAATATGCGTTGATGGTGATGACTTCTTATCACTGATAAATAACAGATATTTCTAATGGCGGATCTCAGACCAGCAGCAAAATATCTCATGTCAAAAAAAAAAGTGTTTTTAAATTAATTTTCAAAGTTAATTGTATTAACGGGCAGCATTGTAAAAACAAGAAGCTACGGTAATGTCTGCCATTTTGTGAGCGAAGCAAGCGTCCGACAGTTATGGCGGGAATGTATTTACTTTAGAAATTAAAAGTCAGGGAGTTTTGTAATGCGAATATAAACACAACATGTTGCTTGTATTGTTATTATATTACAAAGGACGGCGAAATTTGGAATTTGTAAAAAAGCTTTAGGAAAATGCGATTACCATGTGTTTTCTTTGTTATTTTGCATTAATTAGTTGTTGGTTAATGAAAAAATTCGTAGGTTTATTATCTTACATAAATGTACTTACGTTGTTTTGTGTGGATACTAATACATGTATATTAATGTTCCTTGATTTGTATTTCCAGTAAAAATAACTGGTCATAAACTTTGAAAAATAGGATGTTATTTTTAATCAAGTAGGTTCTCGTAGGTAGGTACCTACTTACCAAATTTTATGACGTGAGCGCCAAAACCATTTTTACCTAATTTTCTATACAAAACAAAAATTTAAGAAAATAAGTTTGCTTTTCCTGAGATTGAAAGCAAAATGTGAGCAGAACATGTATTTTTCAAAAAAATAAACTATCGAGTAAAGTTTTACAAATTGTGTATTTTGTATAGTCATAACGAAGCTAACACTTTGAAATATCATTTACCCAAATATAAGGCTCCTAACTTTTCCAGAATCTGAGATCCATTTGTAACCACCAAATTACATATTGCACACTCTTAATTTATATTATAGTTAGTTATATAAAATTGTACATACGGAGCAATAAACATTAGTATCGTGCACTTCACAGATGCAAAAATCCTCTGCCTATCTCTAAGACGCATTAAGACCTCTATCGGAAAAGGAGTTTGCTAATTTTGTATAATCTGTAAAGTACAGTGCATATCCTAAATAAACATGAGAAGTAGAATCTTAACATTGTTTTACAAAGTCCAGAAATAAGTCGTTTTCTTATAAATGGGAATTGAATGAATGCTTTCTATCTATTTACTTCACTGTCTACGGTCGGTGGGCTGTGAGAAATATCCCCTTAGCTACAGCCACGATTAGGTGGCAAGTAGTTAAACTCGGCAGCAGTGGAGCGCATCCATCAAGAAAGTTGGCATTCCCATGTCATGTAACGCGCTGGTGCTAAACACTGAATATCTGCGGTGCCTGTACACACGGGTGGACAGAATGACGAACATACGAGTGACAAGACCGAGAATATTTTTTAACATAAATAAATGGTATATGATTTTTAGTTTAGTTTAAATTAAAAAGATTTAAATATGACAGGAAATTTCAATTAAAAATATTTAAATATGACAGGAACAGTGGAAATATTTCATTCCCGATACTTTTAGTGCAGCCTATGTATAAAAAGATAGTTTGTGTGTACAACTGAAGGAGAGTTAGCAAAGCAGAAACAATGTTTTTAATTATCATCTAGCTGTAAGTGTTTGATAGGTTTACTGGGTTCGATGTAATGATGTTAGGAGAAAAAAGAGGTTGATAGGTTATACAAACCACATTCGTTGTTTACAATTGGCACACATAACAAAATATTCCAGCGGCGTAGTCTACGGCTCGATGACAGTGCAGCGACTGAGCTCAAGTTTGCTAATTAGCATAGTTTTAGCGTGCCACATGCGATCCGCGTAAAACCTATCTACCTCTTTTTTGTTCTAACATCATTGGTTCGATGTCACACACCTCCCGCTGTACTTAAAACTATAAATTATTTAACACTAGCCGACGCCCCGCAGTATCATGCGCGTAGTTCTCGTTCCCGTGAAAATATGGCAATAACATACATATAGCCTATGATACAAATAACGTGGCTTTCTAGTGGTAACAGAATTTTCACAATCGGTTTCATAGATCCAGCGATTACCCCCTACATCACCACTAACTTTACCTTTTTTTATTAGCAGTAGCAGAATTCGTTTCTGCTGCCATTTTACTTTTGCATATAAAGCCAAACCATCTTCCTAATCTAAGGTTAAACCGATTTTAATTATTTTTTTAGCAATGGAAACCTACATTAGCATTGAGTTATATAAGCAATATATTTTATTCCCATTTTCCCACAGGAGTGGGAAGCCCTTAGTCCGTTATCCCCTCCACTGCGAGTTGGCAGACTGATTTTTTTTTATTATGTAACGATCATTATCAGAATACTACGAGTGGGTCTGCTAATGTTAATGATCGATCCAATCCAAGCCACCATCTTTCCAATTCAGGGTTAAAAAATTTACTTTTACAATTTGTTAGGTAAAAGAAAACTCGCTACTTCACAGCCCTACCTAAGATCATGTGATCCGAAGTCACATAATTTAGGCAATTCTCTACTACTAAGTACTATTCGTACTTATGATTTAGATTTACTTTACCTATATATTTCTAATAACATTCTTCCTCGCCGTGTGTCACAGAGTGAGACAGGCTTGTTAGTCAAGTTAGCGCGAGAGCTTACCGATTGTTGGCATGAAATGCAGCGAGGCGTTATACACTATCATATTACGAACATGTCTACTACCTAAGTTATATAAATGTAGGCTTATAAAAAGGCTAACAGTCTTTCAGTGGAGCAAGCTATGTTTGGAGTTTATCTGCGTGATCGAATCAGAAACGATAACCAAATGAAAGAACCAGTCACCGACATACTTAGTGAGTCGTGACGTTGAAGTGGCAATGAGCATGGCACATAGTTAGAAGAGCCAATAGACGACGAGATTCCAAAGTGCTGGGATCGAATTCTGTAGCTATGAGATAAAAAGCTTTTCTTTCTTCCAAGACATTTTCTAATAAAATTCTCAGCCTGGAGTTGGGATGTTGGTGGTGTTACACCCACGTGCTTCGGAGAGCACGTTAGCCGGTCGGTTCTGGTCATTAACCATAACACCTGATAGTGGTTAACGAATTTAACATTACCACACTACTTCCGCCAACCCGCATTAGAGCGGCGTAGTGGGTCTAAATTCCATATCCCCTCTCCTATAAATACGGAGGCCTGGCCTTGTAGTGGTTCGCTGAACTAGGCGGATAATGGAGTTTAATATGTTTTTTTTTTATTGAGAAAGAATACAATAAGGAACTTAAGCTAACTTATACTAACAGCAAGGCTAATCCTTTGCGTAAAAAATGAGCCAGCCCTTCTGTCACCAGTCGAGGCAACTAGCCGCGGTTAAATGATTCGCTAAATTTTTTGGCACTGTGATTCCAAGGCCCAAGGGTCTCCACGGCAAAAGGTACAAATATGTAACTCTCTGTCAGAGAGGCATACTTGAGCCATTTACGGGTTTCAGCTTTGCTAATGTGTCGACGCATGTAGCGTCCCACATTAGGGCCCGCCCAATTTCCCAGGGAACCAGCGTCAATCAGCGTCATCAGATTATTTATTAGATTGTAGTATAAAAATTATAAAATAAAGATTTATACGGTAGTATAGCGGAAAGAAAGTCGATGAGTGTAATAAATTCCTCAAGGTTTTGTCCCAGTACATATTGTATGAAGCCTGGCTGTGCGCCAACCGACTCAGCGGAACGCGTGATGCACTGCCGGCAGTGATGTGAAAAAGTTATATCGATATTCGATTATCGTAATTTATTATATGCGGCGGTGATAATTTATAATTATACTATAGGTATGTCACTTTTACAACTTTATATTATATTTTGAAACCCGTCCAAAGGCTTAGGCTTTGTAGCGGGTCAAATAATGAGAAGTAAATACACGCTGAAAATAGCTTAACCCTCTTACATCTAGGTACAAGGTTAATATTATAGACGCAAGAGGCTTAAACCTACAGGTTGACGATAATTCATTGTACGGTATATTTTTAGCATGCTAGTCATTAGCAATGCTATCAGTGATCTCTTGTTAAAAAGTGGATGCACAATTAGCCACCAAAAATCGTCCCCACTCAATGAGTGCCAAACACAACTTCTTGGCACTCAACTCAAATAGTCGCATTTGCAAATTCAACCTTAAACTCAATCCTTAAGGTTTGCTCTGAATTAGGGATTTTATTGAATATTGGACTACATTTAAAGCCCTTTGGGTATAATTTTCTTTACCAATAATTCTAAAACTGTTAAAGCAGAATTGGCCAGTTTTAAAGTGAAATTTTCTACATGATTGTGCGTCCTTTTATTATAAGAGGTCAATGGATGCTTTAGAGAAAAGTGGATCATAATTCATTAATATTAATTTGAAGAGAAAATCAATAAGTAAGTACATTCGATAGCTTTATCAGTCACTAGTGACGTTCTGCTAACACTTCCACCATATCATTACATCGACAGTAATTTGTAAAAATAATTTGAGATTATCGACACGTCAACAGTATCAGCACTACAAGAATCGTTGGCAATAATCGACAGGCCATAGACCGCGGGACTGCCTTATCTCCGACGGAGGCTGCAATTTGGTGCGATGTGCCGAGCGGTAATAAGACATCCGCTGTGCTATGAGACGTATTCGAAGGTGGAACCTATTGCAGATCTGTATAAATAGGTTGAGGTTAACGATTATAATTAAGTATGAAAGATATTTTGAAAATATTCGTAGTATTGTGAGGTGATTTGTGTGAGTCAGGCGACAACCCTTCCAAAAACATCGTTAACGAATAAACTGTAAGAGTCTCTAACGAAGTAAAACTCGTAAAAATCTCGATAAACTAGCGGACGCCCGCGACCTCGACCGCGTGAAATATAGTTTTTCATAAATCAAGAAATTTATGAAAAACTATATTTCACGAGGTCGCTAAAATATGAATTGCTACGAGTAGAAAAGTAGTCTATGTGTTAATCCAGAGTAAAATCTATTTCCATTCCAAATTTTAGCCAAATCGGTACAGTAGTTGCGGCGTTAATGAGTAATAAACATTCAAACAAATATCCATACAAACATCCATACAAACTTTCGCGTTAATAATAATATTAGTAGGATTACGTTTCATACTTGGTCAATTGAGAATCTGAACCCTTGAAATCTGGAAAAATTTGGCTTTTTACGTTAATTTTAAATACATTAATTTAATTTAAAATTATATTGACGTCATCATTACCGTTGATCGGAACCCCTTCACGGGTTAAGACCTCCTTCACTTTTCCAGACCTCTCTTTTTGTTTTCTCTCTGTCCTTAGCTTTTCTTATCCATTCGTTTTCTGCTATCGCTATTATATTCTTTATCCATCTTTTTTAGGCCGTTCTCTTCTTCTATTTCCTGTTGGTCCTTGGTTCCCATACAGTTCAATAGAAAATATTTAATTAAAAATATGGTGTATGCCTCAGTGTAAGTTAGCCCAATGTAAGACGTGTAAGACTACTTAGTAAAGTTCAGTTCAGGGTGATGGTTTTTCCTAGGATTTGAAGAAAAAGAACTTGCTCTTTTGCTCGAGCTTGAGGTGATCTTCTAAGTCAAAAACAAAATCATCTCAACAACACATAAAAACCCTTATTTAGGATTTGGAAACAACCCAGGTTAAACGACAAAGAAAATTAACATTATTAAAAAACCTACGTTAGGCCTTGTAAACCCTCGGGTTACCCTAGTTGTGTATGATTCACACTGACGCCCTGGGTTGAGCGGCAAAGAAAAGTAACATTAAAACAGAACCCTTTTAGGCCTTGTAAACCCTCAGTGACCAAAGCTACGCTATTCATGTTCTCACATTCACTCTGGGTTCAACGGCAAAGAAGAATAACATTATTAAAAAAACCCTCGACAGTCTTAGTAAGCCCTCAGTAACAGCTCCACTATTTAACTGATACTCTTAGTTGAGCGGTGAAAAGCAACATTAAAAAACCCTCGTTAGCCCTGGTAAACCCCCGCATACCCTGGCCACGTATAACTCACGCCGCTACGGAGACAAAGATAAGGCGCATAACAGTCGCGGTAAATGTTTACGCTCAGTAATTCTATTCTACTACAATTTATTTCGCACAAACTCCGCAATGCCTAGTACGTATAAGCTGTTTAACTTGCAAACTTATTCTCATTATAGAGTACATCAACGACGTGGATGCGGTAAAGGAACAATGGATACGGCAATTTTTTAATTTTGTATCATTATGATTGTATATGTATCAAATGGCCTCCAATCATTGGTCCAGTGGTTAGCCTATGTGGTTTCAGATCACGAGGTCCTCGATCGATCTATAAAGTAAGGTTTTATTCATTTTATGAAACTTTCAGAAAACCTCAGTTTGGAGTTGGTAAACTGACGGAGACGAAACCCTCGTGCCTCGGAGACGAAAACCTGCTAACTCAAATTCGAGCAGCATAGTACGTCTAAGTTCCATAGATATTCTTATTAGATCATCGTTAATCGTAAGTACTTTCTTATACTCGTAGTATCTTCTTTCTTTAGTTTCTTATACTTGTAGTAGTAGTAGTTGTAGTATCATTCATCCAATAATAACCTATTATAGCAAAATACACTGCGATCAATCAATAAATGGCACAGACTGACAATAATACCGAGATATACGTTAAACCTATAACACCACATACATTTGCGTCAAGGATTTAAAAGAAGGGATATTTTTTTTTTTAATTTTCAGAGTACCATATCCATAACATACCTTTTATGAGTTCGCGGCGTTTGCGTTAATATATTCCGCAAGTGTCGACGCGCCCGAATAAGCTGAAATTGCTAATGAATTCGGACAAAACTGTTGCAGCCGTGTTTTAGGCTCTCTGTTTGCCTTTCGCCCTCCATTTTACATGTAAATGTCACCGAGTGTCTACCGTTCGCTCTATGAATAGGCATATCAAGAGTGGTTATTTGTTATAGAAATATCTACGCATGGTAAAGTCTTCATATGTGGTAGCAAAATGGTTTTTGACTTCTAAATATTTTCGTTCTACGACTTTTATGTCTGGTCCACTGGTGATTTGGTCCTGGGTTCGAGTCTTTTAAGAAACATGCCCAATATTTGCTCTCTTTTATTGATTTCTAAATAGTTATCCGGATTAGGTTAATTTGACACACCAATTCCTCGGTTAGTAAGTTAGCCGTCGTTCTTGGTTATGAGCTGAGATCTGACAGCGAATGTCGAGTCAACCATTACCACATTGGAGCAGAGTAATAGGAAGTTCCTTTGCATCAAGGTGTTTAAGGAAGTAGTATTGGTTTTTAAGGCGCCATTATTTTTACTGCATAACTTTGGTAGGGCAAGAAAAATATTTTTCAAAGGGTTGCTATATCGTTTTATATGTAATTTAGAACGAAAAAAGAAACAAAAAAATATTTCCAATGTTTTATTACATAAACAGATAAAACGGTATACCTATTTAATTACATTTGTACATTTAACTGGCTATATTTACTTTACAATCATGAGTTACTTAAACAATCATTTGTAAGTTAAATATTTATTGATTCTGTTAATTAGGTTACCAAGAATAATTGGTCTAGGTGTCGATGTGATTCTATCTCTTAAGCTTGCAATAGTGGAAGCTAAATACGAAGCAGGAGTTACTGATACAACATTCTTAACAGTTGAAGTTGATTTTGTTGGTAAAACTTGATTTACGTTTGTATAAACCTTCTTACCACCGATGAGAACAACATTTTCTGTTGTCGTTTCATATTTTACTACTGGGTTATTGGTAGCTGATATCACACCATCTGCATATTGTATACCTTGTGTTGGAGCAACAGTGTACACAGGTTTATATGCAAACGTCGGTCTAACTGTTGTAATTATAGGATTGGGTGTTGAAATAGGTTTAAAAACAGCAAATTTACTGACATAAGGATCATAATTTTGATTATAATCTGAATAGTCGTAATACTCTTTTGAATTATATTGATTTGGATCTTCTTTGATTGGTGTTACATCTTTGTAATTAACATAATCGTTTCTTTGATTTGTAGTGTCATATTGGTTTGTGTTGTCATGATTTACATAAGTATTGTAATTAATTCTGTCTTCTTCTCTTATGTTATAATTTTGTGGGTTGTAAGTAATTCTATCTTCGTAGTCTCTAATATTGTAATTTTGTGGGGTGAAATAATTTGCAATATTCTGATTTTCGTATTGTCTTATGTTATTGTAATCATTATTTCTAATATTCACGAATCCGTTATTGTTATTATTAAGTGTTATTAACTTATTATTGTTCTGATTAAAGTAGTTTGTTCTTATATTATCGTCGTTTTGTCTCATGTTATTATAATCATTATCAGTGTTAGTATTTTTTATTTTAGCGTTGTTTTCGTCATCATATCTGACATCAGCTTTGTAACCAGTTTCGTCAGCCGTGTAGGAAACGATCTGTGTTCTGCCGTCCGGGAGTCGAACTCTGTACTCTCCGTTGGTACCGCCGCTGACGCTCTGCTGCTTATGAGAGAAGTCATCACCTGTCTTGTGATCGTTAACTCTATAAGAGAAAGCGTAATTTGGATCCTGCAAGAAAACAACATAAAATTTTAAATAAAATATTGAGAAAATACTTTTCTGCTGTACTTTTTCAATATGATGTTCTATAAGTGAGAAATTCATAAGTTAATTTAGGAATTTCAAATTGGTTTAAGTCTAATTATAACAGTGGTTTTTAAACATGTTCTTAAGACCATACTTTACACTAATTGAAAAGGTTTATTTTTCACTTGTAATGTCTCTTTTGTTTTACCCTAAGAATCTATACATATTATATTATAAAGTGGTCAAGTTTGTGGTATTGTAGGAGGTAATATCTCTGGATCTACTAAACCGAAAATAACTAATAGAAATACACGATTGAGTGTCATGTTTGTCCCCGTATTCTCACGCAAATGGACACATCGCGAGTGAAATCCCGGGTCGCCGGCTATTACTAAAACAAACAAGTTAAAACCTCAAACAACAGAGTAACAATTTGCAAGACATTTATAGAAAACGTCTTGTAAAGTTCCACCATGTACATATGTTTTCTGTGACCATGTGTCTAACAACCTGAAGCATCGATCCTAAGTTTCGTGTACCTTTCATTAAGCCAGAAACACTTCAGACAAGCCACATGCAAAAAAATAGCAGTATAGTATTTTTCTGGACAAAGGCTGTCACATTGCTACAAATATATCAGAATTGTACTCTGTAATTGCTTTCCGCACTTGCCTATTGTATTGCATATTCTGAAAATCCTTCAGCTTTGAATGACGAAATTCTCGCTATGAAAGAATCTCGCTCTTCAAGTTTCATTACAGGTTTCTTGGCGAAAATATAGCTAATGTAATGTAAAAGTTCTATTTTCCAATAATCATAAGTACAATCAAAGGTTACCTGATCGTAATCCCCATTATCTCCCGTCGCTCCACTACCGCCATATTGATTATCGTGGCCAGCGTTGTGTCGCTGAAATATTAATGACATTAATTAATGCATTTGGGTGACCGACTTGTGAAGGTCCAAATTTTGTCTTTGCCACAAATGTTTCATTTTGCTAACCGCGGTTTAATAGCAATATGCTCATGTAATTATTATGGATTTTTTATGGTTCCGTACCTCAAAGGGAAAAAATGGAAACCTTATTGGATCACTTTGTTGTGCATCTCAGTTTCTTGTCAATTTATCTATCTATCGAAAACCGCTTGACGTAGACAATTGAAATTTGGCGAAGAGGTAGTTTATTTAGTAATCGACTAGATGTCAGCTAAGAACGCATTTTGCGAGAGGGTCAGATTAAAGACATCTAAGGGCAGACGAAGACACATGCGTCCGCTAGTATTCTTTAGGTATAACGTGAACGTGTAAGAGTAGGGAAATAGTTGAAATTAAAATTATATTATACTCAGGTACACAGTCTCTTGACACTGTAAAAGAATGAAACTTCTAATTTTTTTTCATTCTCTACAAGTTACAATTTTAGTGATAGTAAGTGATGATGCAATCTAAGATGGAAGCGGGCTAACTTGTTAGGAGTAGGATGAAATCCCCTTTCGGTTTCTACACGACATCGTACCGGAAGACCAAAAATGCTTGGCGGTACGTCTTTGTCGGTAACTAGCCACTGCCAAAGCCTCCCACCAGCTAAAATGAATTTTTATAACGTAAATTTTGACACTCTCAAGGGATTAAAAAAAAATACTCAACGCCTGAGGTTTCGTTTGCGTTAAATTCTATATTATTAAGTCGTAATTTAACTCGTTCAGTAAAAAAAACTGCATCAACATGCTGCAAGAATACCTGATAGTTATATTGCTTCTGTTCTCTCTGTTTCAACACATTTTGTCTTGCATGGTCCGATAGAGCTCTGTATATCGGCGGCAAAACTGTCTGCTCCTGAAAATAAGCAAGTTTGACCAATAAATAATTATTTATTTACATCATTACCATCACGTCAGATAAAGTCCTTTGTAGGACGTACCTTTACATTTTTTATGCAATACTAGCGGACGCCCGCGACTATGTCCGCGTGGAATTCAGTTTTTCACAAATCCCGCGGGAAACATGAATTTTTTCCGGGATGAAAAGTAGCCCATAGCCCATGTTAATACAGAGTAAAATCTATTTTAATTCCAAATTACAGCCAAATCGCTTCTGTAGGTAGTAGCGGCGTTAAAGAGTAGCAAACATCCAAACAAACATACATACATCCATACAACCTTTCGCATATATTAGTAGGATAGGCTCGCGTTTGACCATGATCACACAGTCACACAGTGACACACTAACCTATTCATCTATTTATATAAAAGTGAATGGTCATTCATCACGAAATATAGAAAACCGCTTGATGCACAAAGATGAAATTTGGTAGGGAAGTAGTTTATAGTTAGTAGACGTTATCGATCTTCTATTAAAAAGTGGAAGCACAATGAGCGACCAAAAAACGTCCCCACTTAATGAGTCCCAAACACAACTTCTTGGCACTCAATTCAAGTAGTAGCATTCGCAAATTCAACCTTAAACTCAATCCTTAAGGTTGAATTTGCTCTGAATTTGCATTTGCATTGAACATTGAACTATATTTAAAGGCCTTTATGTATAATTTTCTTTACCAATAATTAAAAAAAAAAAATGCTAAAGCAAAATTGGCCTGTTTTAAAGTGGCATGATTGTGCGTCCTTTCATTGGAGGTCAATGGTAGACGTCTTCTATGAATAGATTTTGCAACAGGGCCGGATTGACGAAGACGAAGTCCGCTAGTAATATTAGTATACATGCTAACTTATTACGTCGGAACTCAAAAACGGAAATCGCAGTTGATCCTCCCCAATCCCCGGTCATTATTATTTACCAGAGCATTCCATACCTTCATCACACACAGAAATCTAAATATATTCCCTGACCCTTGTCAATTATTCGGCTAAGTGCCTTCGGATTCTTTGCGGATAATAGTTCCGCAAACTTCCGCCACAGTTGCGGTTCACGGCATACGGCGGATTAACGGTGCGGTACGGGGCTGGTGAAAAAGCGATTGCAGGAAATGACAAGTTTTTTTTTTTAAATTCATTAAATTTTTTATCACAAAATTCAAGGTTACATTTTCTATCTTATATTACGTCTCCTATAAAAACAATCTGGAGAGATTTTTTCTGGAAAATTTTATGGTATTTAAGATATAGGTATTAGTTGATTTTTTTTGTTACAGACTATAATCACTCCTGATGGTAAGAAATGCAAGCAAAAGCCAGCCCATGTTGAAACACGTTTGCTTAGAAGATGCCTTTTTATTTTTGACTTGAAGATAACCACATGGTGTAAATGATGGTAATTCTTTTTGATAAATAGTTTAGAATATTTTTTTTTTAATTACTAATTAAGAATAAAAGTAGTTAAATTTCCATGCCCTATTACTGATTGTACCTAAATACAGAACAGAATAATATAACAACTACCAACTAAAAAAAAAAAACTAAATTGGATATAAATATTTATCGCTTGTTTTGTGGCCCGCTGACCTCATTGATTCCATAATTTTGTTTGTTTCTTTCATTCACGTGATTGATTGTGGCGCATTGTTCAGGTATGTGCTAGGGATGGGAATCGATGATATTTTTCGCCAAATTCATTGTGATTGCGAATTGAGATTTAACATAATGTATGCAAAATGATAAAAAAAATATCCATTACTTATTATAGTTTTAAATAGTTTAATTATAATAATTATCTGTAAAAGTAACAGCAAAATATATTAAACCAAGAAATAAGGTATTTAGTGTATATATCAGATAGAATGGGTACGGTGACAGTTCGTTTCACTCTTGAAAGTTTGCCGCGATTCACGATAGTAGTAGCAACTGTCATAGTACCCATGCTATTTGAAAAACACTATAGTATAAGTACCAAATGTTTCAAAACTAAGCCTAATTGAAAAACACGAATTTTTACCTATGAAACATTCAGTCGAATTGATTACCATCTTATTTTTTTTGAAGTCGGATAGTACCTTTGTAACAATCAGCGACATTTATTTATTTATTTATTTATTTATTTAATCAATACCCGGGAAGACATTACAGTTGCCCAATTCGTCTTCCCAGGCTATACATACATACATTAGAATAATACAAACAAAATTACAAACTATAACAAAAATAACATAAAAGAGAAAAAAAAACATTAATAATTTAAATACAAAAAACATTAATGAATAACAATAATATACTTAACAATTTAACAAAACATAAAAATGAAATGCCCGAAAAAACATCAACTTACTCCATTAATAATAATTTAATGGTTTCTACAAGCATCTGCGGTGGAGAGTGAAAAACGTCCAATTCTAAATTGTTACCAGTTAGTTACATTAATCCAATTTATATTATTCTCAGATTCCAGTATCAGTTTTGAATGTCTGATTTAAATACATCATTTTACTCGTGGCCGAATTATTTTTAGTTTTATTTTCGTCTTGTGGATTATTATTTCATTAAGTTAAGTAAACAATTTACAATTTGCTATCACAATTATTATTCTTTTGACCTTTAATAATAGCATGCTGTAAGACAGGACTTGGCCATTAATAAGTAGGTGCTAAGACTTGAATAAAAAGTACAAATACCAATATTGAATCTGAAGAAGTTTTTTGTTGTATGGCTCACAGAATTAGTTTTTGTAAGTTCATTGTTTAACATAATAATAATTATAAAATAACGTAACCATTATTGAATTAAACTATTGTTTTATATTATTTTTGCAATTGTATTTATTAGCGTGTGTAAAGTTAAAGAATATAATTATCAACATGCTGTAAATGCTAAATCGCATGCTAAACTGCGATTGCTAATTGAGTTCATCACTAGCAGACGTAGCTCGTGCTAAATCCAAATGTAATTGTATTGTTTAAAGCCTTATTCAAGCCAGTTAGCAGCGAAATATTCCCACATTGACGCAAGTCTCGGCTTTGTTTAGAGGCGAACATTAAGGGAATATGTTGATTTCATATTGTGTTGATACTGTGGCAGGGGCCATGAAATGCGAGTTTTAAAACCGTTACTTAAGTTCCAAGGTAATAAAAAAAATAAAAAAAATAAAACATATATCCGTTTAGACAGATATGCTAATAAATATACAATGTGACATTCATCTAATACTAGCTGACGCCACACGGTTTCACACACTCGCGTGGTTCCCGTTCCTGTGGGAATACGGGGATAAAATATAGCCTATAGCCTTTCTCGATAAATGGGCTATCTAACACTGAAAGAATTTTTCAAATCGGTCCAGTACTTCCTGAGATTAGCGCGTTCAATCAAACAAACAAACAAACAAACAAACCCTTCAACTTTATAAGATTAGTATATTATAGTTACCTAATTAAATTAATAATTTGTGATTTTATTTTCTTTCTTTTCTGAATTGGTCTAGGTCTGGCTGGTGGGAGGTTTCGGCCTTGGCTGGTTACCACCCTACAGGCAAAGACGTACCACCAAGCGATTTAGCGTTCCTGTACGATGACGTGTAGAAACCGAAAGGGGTGCGGATTATCATCCTCCTCCTAAAAAGTTAGCCTGCCTCCATTTTAAATTGCATCATCAATTACTATCAGGTGAGATTGCAGTCAAGGGTTAACTTGTAAAGAATAAAAAAAATATACATTGTAAACGATTTTTCACAATTCGGGTCAGATTGTAATTTAGCCATTTTCTATGCCAATGTATCCTATACAATTCGTTGATGAAAGGGAACTTAAGGTTACCTCCTAACTCTGCAGCTAATCGATGTACGGAACCAATTAAAGTAGCACTAATTACATCAGGAATTAAAGCAAATTCCGCATCTCCTCCGCAATTAAGGTTCGTTTTCCACCGCGGCATTCAGATCGGCATTACGTCCACGGAGGCGAGTAAGCCTCTAATTAGTCCCGTTTGTTTGTAAGTTAACTTTTGACGGAGTTTACTTTGTGCGCGGGTTTTGAGTATTATTGATGTTTATTGGTCTTTTCGCGGAATTAAAGGCTGCGGTCGGAAAATTGCTTTTTGCTACTTCCTGAAGGGGAAGGCTATCAATTGTACGAGTGTTTTCATCATATTTGTTAAGATTTTAGCTTTAGGATTATTCCGACGACCTCGCACAGTATAGGGTGCAGTATTTGGCGGCCTCCGTGGCGCAGTGGACTTACAAGACGGAGGTCCTGGGTTCGATCCCCGGCTGGACTGATTGAGGTTTTCTTAATTGGTCCAGGTCTGGCTGGTGGGAGGCTTTGGCCGTGGTTAGTTACCACCTGACCAACAAAGACCGCCAAGCGATTTAGTGTTCCGGTACGTCACGTAGAAACCGAAAGGGGTGTGGATTTCATCCTCTTCCTAACAAGTTAGCTTGATTCCATCTTAGATTGCATCATCACTTATCATCTGGTGAGATTGTAGTCAAGGGCTAACTTGTAAAGAATAAAAAAAGAGGTTTAAATCATCTAGTCAAAGTCAAAGTTCATTTACTTCAATTAGGCTTACGGTCATTTTCAATAACCTATCCAAGATTACGAATAGTTAGCTATTCTCGATATCAGTAACAGTCAAACTATCTTTACATAGTCAAACTATCTGTCAGTAGGTTATTGAAAAGCAGATAAGAACAGAAAGATTGATTTTCCTAACCTTAGTAAGCGAAATGACGGATAGATAGATTATTGAAAACGGGCGTCAGTTTACAAGCACTTTACAAACGGTTATGTTAGGAGTTAATGGTGATTGTAAGGACCCTCATCCTGACTATAAGATAAGCAAATCACTGGCTCATTCCGACACTGGTGTGGCAAGCAGACCCCACACGACCACCCCGGTCAAGCGCCGGTGATAGACTGTCCCATTTTATACTTTTTGGACTGTCCCATTGCCCCCACTACCAATGTACATGAGATAGTGTATGTAGTATTGTAGGTTCTATTTAGTAGATACAAACACTACAGTGATAATTAAAGTTGACAATGTAAAATCAAAGTTAAGAAGGTGACAAGTGCGTCATGATCTTGAAGAGTCCACTACAAACTCAGCCAACTCGGCAACAACAACTTGAGAAAATGTAACAACTAAACAATTATCTATGTGTGCCAAAACTTTACTGAAGACAGCAAGATGTAATTTGTATAATACTTTACTTTTTTGACAGATAGACTTTTTGGAAATTGCAACTTTAGAGGAGGAAGTGGGACGTGGAACTGTATGAAAAGTTTTCCATGCAATTTGTGTGTTTTATTTATCTTGCCGGTCAATTCCCTTTTTTATAAGGAAAGAAGCCAGACCCTGTAGTGACACGTGAAAATATGGTGATAATGATTAGGTTTTGGTAGATCTAGTACAAAAATACTTATCATTTTCTGTTTTTTTTTGTGCTATATCTTTTAATTAAGATCCCCATTTCCCTGCATTAGTCGGGAAAGACTGCATTAGGAGTGCGTACGACAATAGACCAACGGGGATCGAACTACCCTTCGGTGATGAGTCCGACCGCTCTAACCATTGAGCTGTTGAGCAACGTATAGGCTACTTTTTCAAAAAATCCATGGATCCCATTTGTGAGTTTATGAGAATTGTGAGAAACTGAATTTCACGCGAAATTGTGGGTTTACACACCCACTTTACAATAAAAGGAATATTTACCTCGTAATCGTTGAATCTATTCTGCTGTGAATATCCTCCCAGTCTTGCTTTCAACAGCATTGCTGCGTACGGCACTTGAGTGTATGAAGACGCTTCTGGTACATTGTTGATGGCATTTCCACCATTGTTGTCAAAAAGTGCATTATTGGATATTGGGGATATGTCAGCCAAAAGATCAGGAGATACAGTAACATCTGGACTTGGTAAGGGGTAAGCAGGGTTCAGAGGGATGTTTTGGGATGGTGTGTTTTGGGTGGTGGAACTGTTGCGTGGGTTTGGGTTCAAGTCGCTGTTTGCAATGGCTTCTAGCAGGGGGCGTGTTGTTACGATCAAGGGGGTTCTTGGTGCTGGCGGGCCGTCGTTTGGAAATAGTACTGGGCCTTGTCTGGAAAGGAAAATCATGTTGTTAATTGGTTACTGGCTCCAAGCTTATACTTTACTAGCAAAACTCCGCGGAAAACTATCGCAATATGGGGTTAGGCTATAGCCTATGTCACTCTCTGATAATGTGGCTTTCCATCGGTGAAGGAATTTTCAAATCGATCTAGTCATTTTTAAGTTCATTTGTTACATACAAAAATAAAAATCTTTCCTCTGTAATTGTACACGTACGTATACTGTTGTCGATCAACTATTTCGTATGTATGTAGTTATGGGTTTTTGGAAAGTGCGGTCCTACATCAAGTCCTGGAACGGGCTATAAAATAATAATATTTTATTTTTGCCAAATATTCTTAACTAGCTGACGCCGCGCGGTTTCACCCGCGTGGTTCTTGTTCCCGTAGGTGTACGGGAATAATATATAACCTATAGCCTTCCTCAATTAATGGGCTATCTAACACTGAAAGAATTTTTTTAATCGGCCAGTAGTTCCTGAGATTAGCACGTTCAAACAAATAAACGAACAAACAAACTTTTCAGCTTTATATATTAGTATAGATAACAGCCAGAAAATTAGAAAAGGTTACTGAGTTTCAAATATCTCTTTCTAGAATTTGTAGAAGCGAGAATTTGGACCATAAATGATGCCAGACTTTAATGGGATATAAATATATTATGCTGTTAACTTTGCAAGTTTTGTTTCTTTTCCAAATCAATCTCAAAGGATGCCTTTATTTTTTACCGCTATGTGTTAACCTATTTGCGATTAAACCATGTAATAAGTGTACATATTATTCGACCCGGGACTCGAACCTGAAATCTCTGTAGTTTAAAATAAATCAAATTAGGCAGTTTATCCCAGTCTCATTAGTAAATCTGCCCAGTAACACCATAACTGTCAATCAAATGTAATTATAAAGCAGACGTAGTGAAGACAAATTGTGAGCCATCGGCTCAACAAGTTGTACGAATTTCATTAAACAACAGTCGTTAGCAGGGGAAGCCTCCCCTCCCCCGTATTGATAGCTCGCGCTATGGATTTCCCATTACCCAGGTAACCTTTCCTTTAGTTTCCACTCAGCTGTTTATATTCCTTTGGCCCAAGGGCAGGTTTAGGTTGGCACAAGGTTCAATACAAAAGGCTCGATTGTAGAATATTTTTAACTGACTTAAAAAGTTAAAAAGGAGAAGTTTCTCAAGTTGATTGTTATTTTTTTTATGTATGTACACCGATTACTTGAAGACGTCTGGACTGATCTTGTAAATTCTTTTTATGAAATAAAATGATTGACAATCGATTTTTTGCATTTAAAGGAAAATATTTTAAATCAAATGGTAACCTTCACGGACAATTTTCTGGGTGCATATTTAAGGGGCAGGATACACTAAAGTTAGGAAGATGTGATAGGTAAGTAGCCACGGCCGATGCCTATTAATAAACTAGACTTATATTATGTCAATTAAAAAATATAGAATTCTAAATTACTGGCTGGAATTCGAATCTGACCCCAAAAAAAAAATGATTTCATTTGAACGAACAGGGCAAGCAACAAGGGCAGTTAGTCCAGCAGATGTTTGTATTTGTACCATCAACTTATATAAGAAAGTAAAAGATATATTTCGAGGAGTGCGCTCAGGAACTGTTCGATCTTGTGCCACCTTCGCCGTTCTACCACAGGGCTGTAAGGCGTCGCAGAGATCTATACCGCTACGTCGTCGATATTCCTAACGCGTACTAAGCGGTTTAGTTCCTCTTTTCATAAACGCACTGCAAAGATGTGCAATGCTCTTCCAGCTTCCGTTTTCCCCACCACCTACAATATGGGTTGTCTTCAAGTCAAGAGTGTACAGGCAAATTCTAGGTAAGCGCGTTCCACCATAGGCTGCATCATCGCTGCAATCATCAAGCGTGATTGCAGCTAAGCGCTTGATTATACAAAAAAAAAACAAATACCTTTAGACTTACTTGGTGGGTTTACTCTCTTCCAAATACTGGCGCAGTTCGTAGGGGTGGTAGTTAAAGTTCCTGGGCTCCAGGAAGCTAGCTGGTGTTGCAGTCTCTTGGGGTGACACTTCCAGGATACAAATGGCCAATATTGCAAACCTGAAATAAATAGAAAGTTTTTTTTTTTTTTATTCTTTACAAATTAGCCCTTGACTACAATCTCATCTGATGGTAAGTGATGATGCAGTCTAAGATGGAAGCGGGCTATAAGTATACAAAATAAAAAAAAACATATAATAACAATAAAGTATACAAATAAACAAACTATATCAAATCTAAGATTTAGGGGCCGGTAGTTAAATGCGAGAAGTCGCGGATTAATACCCATCAGTGGACTATATAAAATAAATAAATAAATTATATATTTTATATATTATTTCGATATTATTATAGAAAATTAGCACTCTTGAATCACAATACATACTTGAATCACAATTGTAAGCGAAACTCTAACAACTAATTCGCCGTCTTACCTGAATTTAATAAGCACAGGAATAATTTTCCATAACTTTATGGCGCGTATGGTTCGCACTCCATACGTTACAGCTGACAGACGGACAGATATACAAATAGAGCCGCGACGAGTTGATGTATTGCTGGGAAATTGTGTTGAAATCTGCGCTGATTATGTTTAGGCTTTAGTCCTCATTCGCACGAGAGTTTTTTTTTTTTTTTTTTTTGTTAAACCACGTTTTATTTCTAGAACTTTTTACAACCATTAGCATTTAGCATAGATATTATTATTTTATTATTTATTATTATTTAACAAACAACACATTGAAATTAAGCCTAACCATAGTGCAACACAAACCACAGTTAGTTTTACTGTGCACTGGTTATTATTGCATACAATAAATACAATATTTAGGAACAAACAGAACATTATTAACAAACAGAAGAGGATAAATAAACAGATTAACAAACAGAAGAGGATAAATACCAAGAATAATGATTATAGGGTAGTTGAAAAAAAGTGTGAGTGAACCGGTGCTGCGACGCTACACAGGCTGTCCCAAAAAATAATTCTTTAGTTTCCGCTTATGTACGTTCGTGAGTATATTGGTATCTTTTAGAAGATTCTTTACCGCATCCGGAAAATCGTTAAAGATTGTCGGAACAATATATTCCAGCCTTCTCTTACCATACCCATTTATGAAGTTCGGTACATACAATTTACATTTTTTTGAACTTCTTAGTTGTTTATTGTATGTAATTTCCTTCAGTTTAGGTTTTATTTGAAGGTACTGCTCTGTTATTATGGAATATTTTGTTTTTACGTCTATTGGCATTAATTTACAGTAATTAAATAAGACATGATAATCATTTCTATATTGTTGTTTTATTTTTTTCGGTACAATGGTTTTTAAAAGGCGTAGTTGAAGTTGATATATTTGATTAATATTACTTTTATACGTAAGACCATAACTACTCAATCCATATGATATTATTGATTCACCTAGTGCTTTGTACATCATTAGTAAGGTGGAAAATGGAACTTTGTTATTGATCAATGATAGTTTAGCCAGGAGAGCACGAAGCTTATCGCACACATAATTAATGTGTTCTTTCCATTGAAGACGATCATCGATAATTAATCCTAGGTATCGTTGACTGGAGACCGTCTCAACGGAAGCACAACTACAAATATTAGATGTCCGTTTTGTAAAATGTTGCTCGTTTTTATGCATACATTGATGGCTATGTGCTATAAGCTTTGTAATACCATTGTATCTGTTATGACTCGAACTAATGTACATCATTTTAGTTTTATCAACATTAATAACTAGGCCAACGTCATGCGACCATTTTAATAGTGAATCAAAATCTGATTGAAGCTGGAACATAGCTTCGTGGATGTCGTGATGAGCGGACACTAAGCAAGTATCATCAGCAAATTGAAACATTTCGCACGTTTTAATTTTATTTGCAAGATCATTTACATACGTTAAAAAATGCAAAGGGCCAATAACCGAACCTTGTGCTGTTCCCTGTGTTACAGTCACATCTTTACTTAACGTTTCTTCAATTTTCACTCTATACAACCTGTCAGTCATGTAATTTTGACACCATTTCAGAAGTGGGCCCCTTATTCCATTATCTTGTAGTTTTTCAAGTAGGACGTTGTGTCGAAGCATATCAAATGCTTTACTGTAGTCTATATATACAACCAAGACATGTTTTTTGTTATTTAAATGCTTATTGACAGAATCTGTAAATGCTGATAGTAGTTGCGATGTGCTCTTTTTCTGCTGAAAACCATATTGCTTATCAGATAATACGTTGTGATCTTTATAAAATGCGTGTAATTGCTGACAAATGTACTTTTCAACAATTTTATCAATTGTGGGTAATATTGTAATAGGTCGGTAATTATTATAGTCGCTTGTGTTACCTTTTTTATGAATCGGTCGAACTATACCCGTTTTAAGATCTTTGGGATATTTAGAAGTAGCGACCGATGTGTTTACAAGCTTTGCTATTATAGATGTAATCTTGCCGGATAGCATTTTTATATCTATTGGACGTATATTATCAGATCCCGCTGATTTATTGTTCCCTAATTTAGCAACTATTTTTGAGATTTCAGTCGCAGAAGCGATTTTGAATCTACATGAAACGTTTAGGGAGTTTTTATAATCGCTTTTATTTAGTAGTGGTTTTGTACAAGAAAGCATACTATTTTTTACACTGTTATTAAAGGATTCAGCGAAGTTATTAGCAATACTTCTCGACGAGTTAGTATTTTTATCAAAAGCCTTTAAAATAGTTTCATCTAGTGACTTTTTAATTCTACCTGTTAATTCATTCAGTATATCCCAGAGCTTCCTAATATCATTTTTGTGCTTAAGTATTTCATTCCTGGAGTACTCATTTTTAGCTTTTGTTATCACTTTATTTGCGAAATTTCGAGCACGGTTAAGCTGTAATTTTAACATCATATTATTTAAGTCGTTTTTCCATTTTTTAAATAGTTCATCTCTAAACTCACATGCTTTAAGGACTCTCTTATTAATCCAATAATTAAGGCGACGGTTGGGATTTTTATTCATCTTTATTTTTGTTTTTGATTTATCATAGCAAAGGTTCATATTGTTTTTTATGTACATGTAAATGTCGTCTGGGCATGACATATGATCCACTGGTGACCAATCGATGTCATTTAAATAACATTGTAATTTTTTATTATTAATTTTAAATTTAGATTTTGAACCAGCCTGTATAGTCGACGCGCCGACGCACGCTAAGGCGGTCATCCGATGGTCGGCCAGTACAATGTCGAGCGCCGCGGTGTATAGGTTTAGTGAGCGGGACTTCGCGTATATGTGATCTATACATGATTTACTTATGCGATTATTGCGCACTTCAATTCGCGTATAGTTCGTAATCCCGCTTACTAGCCCTAGGCCGTACAACATGCTGTTATACTTATGCTTTACAGGGTTAATTGATCTTAGGTCAATATTCACGTCACCTAATAAATATAAATCTCGTGTGTGTGCGGTGTTTCGTATGAGTTGTTCGAGTTCGTGTATAAATAAGTGTTTGCTATAGCTAGGTGGGCGGTAAATTGTGCACAGATTTGCAGTATACAGTTCAGGGGTGATTATTTCACCCCAGATGCATTCAAAGTTTTGCGTCATCGTTTTAGTTACCGTAAATTTGTGTTTTTTGTTAATGTATATTATAATTCCCCCACCTTTTCGCCCTTTACGCAGATCTGTGTACATTTGAAACCCATTTAAATTAAACATGCAGCTTATAGAATCGGAAATATTAGCCTCTGTTATCACAATTACATCCATAGGTTTGGGACATTGTATAATACTTTGTTCCAAAGCAGAGAAGTTTTTTATCATAGACCTTATATTTATATGTATACACAACAGTTTAATATTATTATTATTAGGTATCGAATTTACAAAATTATGAATATTACTACAACTCAGAAATTCCGTTACGTCGTCTTTGATTGTTTCCATAATAAGTTAGTAGGAAATTAACCGTATTACGAATTGTTAAAGTAGGTATTTGTAGTAAACTATTGGTTTAAGCTAGTTTATTGATTTCGTCTAAGGAACGAATTATAATAGGTTCACAATTTATATCTTTACGTGCGCGAATAATCCCTTTTTTACACCATATGAATTTGTATGTGTCTTTCAATTGATTTTTAGCGTTCCACAGTAGGTTTTTGTTGTAAGGCGTCAGCGCTTCACGTAAGAACACCGTTTCTTGAGCAGATTTTTCGTTCGCGTTCGAGATAATATCTTTCACGGTAACCTTGATTGTTTTTGATGTGGCAATCCATTTTTGCTGTATATTTTCGCTTTTCATTTTAAGTAGTATTGATCCAGGCATCTTTCCACGGTCCTTACGTGCCCGAGGGAGCTTGAAGTTAACATTAATGATATCTTCGTACGGTAAACAAAGTTTTTTTGCAATGCTATCTACAACCCCTTTTGTGTCTTTTTCTTCACAGTCATGTAGGTTCAGAATTTCAATTTGGTCACCTAGTTTTTGTTGTTCGGTTTCTTGAAGACGCTGTTCTAATGCTATAACCCTAGTTTCAAGATTTGTATTTTTATTCGTTAATTCGCAGTTTTTTCGCTTGAGGTCTTGAATCGACTGCTTACAAAACTCCATACTTTCAATCATCTCGTCCATTTTCTCACTATGATATTGCAAGCTGCGCATGCATTCTTTCATCTCTTTCTGGATTGCCTTTTCCATTTCTTTCGACATATCGTTCAGAAGCTGCTTCACATTGATACATACGTCCTGGGATCCGTCGATGCGATGGCGATGTGAAGGTGATGCCTCCTCATCGTCCTCTTCCGGAATAATAAAGGAGCTGCGTCTTATCGATGTGTTATGGCATTCAGTACACGTCCATTCCAGATTGTCAGCCGCACGGACGGCGGCAAGTTGCTTGTTCGTTAGGCCGGAGCAGACGGTATTACCATGCACTATTTTTTCACATTTTGCACATTCCAGACCCGGATTTCGTTTTGTAATATTTTTACCACATTTCTCACACTTATTCATAATTAAATAATTTAAATTTTTATCTGGCCGTTAAAATACGTGTTCCTCTAATGATTGACAGCTGTCAACTGAGTTAAAAAAGCGATACGTTGAAAAGAGAGTTAAACCCAGCGTTCGCGCTTTTTTACGTTCTTAATTTAATTCATGGTCTATTTCCAACGCCCAAAATTGAAAATACAACACTGCTGGATAGTAAAACTGTAAACGCAGTCGTGTGAACATCACAGATTAATTAATAATAGGCAGATAGAGCGTACGGAACACGTCGGTGTCGTAGCCGCTCCAAATACAAAATTCAAAAACGAATACATTCTCCAGTCAGTACGACACGAAGCGTCGCATCAGTAATTTTCAATATTATTCAAGAAAAATGGCATCTTATGTTTTTTTTAAAACAGTTCACAAAAAGTAAGGGAATAAGATGAAGTATTTTTTTATTGATTATTTACGTAATTGTTGTTAGTGTTAAATTTAGAAATAAAAATTATTTACAGATTGATTTTTGTATTTTTATGGGTTTCACCACGCTGCTTGTCAAGATTTCACCACGCTCTTTCTGTGTGATTGTTGAATTTGAACGCTTTTTTGACGTCCGTTAAAAAACTCTCGTGCGAATGAGGGCTTACTGTGGTGGGTGTGTGTGAGTTTATATTGTTTAATAATTTAAATTTAATTTGACTGGATTGTATAAACTTAATTGTTTTTATGGGATTTTAGGTAATATTATTTTCTTTAAATCACGAAGGCTTAATTAACTTGCATCTAAGTGAAAAATTAGATGTGTTATATATTTTGTAAATATTTTATTTTAGTGTTAATTAGCAGGCGTCACGCGGAATACGGGGTTAAAAATAAGTGTAACCTATGACACTAATAATAAAGTTATTTTCTATTTATAACATAGGTATTCGCTTGTAAAGTACCTCTTAATTCACCAATTACAATATCGTAATAAATCTCATTACCCACATATGCCGTAATGTAATGTAAAATGAACATATGCCGTAAATAACATAAAAACTTTATCATCCGTCTAAAAACGAACGGTACTTTTTTGAATCTTAGCAAAGAGTTTTTATGACAGAAAAGTGCTCAACATTTATTATGAATAAAATTTACTTTGTGAGATAAAATTTAATAAATAAACCGCCTTATCTCCAACTCGGAATTGAAGTTGGAGACCAGGCGTTTCGTTTGAGAACAAAAGCTGCAATGGTCGAAAGACAGCTGACCACAGCACATAAAGCATTTACGGTGCGCTTCTTTTATCCGAGATTTAATCTACGGAACCCTACACTGCGCGTGGGTCTTGCAATATCTGCCATAAATATAAATTTACCAAAACACAACACAAATTTAATATATCTATGGCTTTTAATTGAATAAAAACACACAAAACGGCGTATTTGCTGGCGTGATTGCATCATTGTGCCGTGTGAACGCGCTGTCACAGATACGAGCTAAAGCCGCCATGTTGCCGTTGTCATGGCAACCATTGTCGGCGTGGGAAAATGGCGGGATTCGGTCGCGTTTGTGTGAAAAGCGCGATTTCCGATGAGTACGAGTTTTAATTAAAACCTTGTAAAGATTATTGATTTTTTTTCAAAGGAAGTTCGTGGAATATATCGCTTTTTATTGCTTGATGATTTATTAAACAAACTTCAAAACAAAGGTTTCAATTTAACACGTAGGAAGGTAAAGGTATATTTTTTGTAATATGTAGGTAATTGTGTTTAATTAATGACAATGATTTATACTTGGAGGCCATTGAATAAGGTTTCACTTTCATACACGAAGAAGTAAAAGAAATTGATTTAACTGAAAATAATCACTTTAAACTACCTTACATACTAATGATTTTAAAAGAGCACCTATTTATCGAATGGATAATATACCAAAAAAAAAAAACGTGTGCACCAACCAAATTTATCGAAAAACTAATTAAAATGAACATGTATCTAAAAGTTACTACTATAATAAAAAAATAATTTTTAAAAAATAAAACATTAAAGTGTTTTTCAGATAGCATGGGTATTGTGCCAGTTGCCTTATGACGTTCATAATACGTACTATTATCGTGAATCGCGGCAAACTTTCAATAATGAAACGAACTGTCACCGTACCCATGCTATCTGAAAAACACTATAGCCGTGATACCCCAGTGTTATAATGAAAAAAAAACATGAAATTGTACACCTTTTGAGACATATTATATTTTTTTTTTTAATGCACAAAACTAAAAAGTTTAAGGTACATGCCCCGGCCCGGATTCGAACTCATACCCTCCGGAATAGGAGGCAAAGGTCATATCCACTGGGCTATCACAGCGTTCGTTTTTATTTTATGTGGTGATATTTTTTAACAACTTTGACGTTCGGAAATGTTTGCGATAGGTATAGAAATAGGTAATTAAAGGATATGTTTGCATGCGATCAATCACAATTTGTAACGAGCAGACAGAAGGGATTTGTTATGATTTCATACGCCTGTCTGTGAGGGTGCTCAATATTATATTAGCTAAATTGTAATTTGCACGGTTGGATATATTTACTTGTATTTTAATGGGTCAAGGTTTGTGTTTTGCATCATTACTATTAGCCAATTTTATCGGTACAGGGCCAGGCTAACATATTAAAAAAAAACGTTTATTATCTAAAGTACAAGTGTGTGACATATAAGTTGCAAGGGCCCCTGTTCTAGGTGGAAACCTGTATTACTGGTTGCCCCTCTCATCCGCCAAGACACAATTGTTAGTTAACAAATAACTTAATTACGTACAATATTGTTTGCACGTGTGTGTGTGGATGTGTGTTTGTGTGTGTGTGTGTGTGGGTGTGCGAGAATATGTGTATGTTTTTTTTAGATATGGAGCTTAAACCCATCATGCTGCTCCAATTATATTGGTTTGCTTAGGGTGATATTGCTAAATTTATTAACGACCTGTTTCAAATGATATACTTCGTCAGGTTTAACGTGCTCTCCGAGGGTTTTAACGCCGCCAACTTTCCAACTGCGGGTTGAGAATTTGAACTGACAATTAATTTCTTGGAAGAAAGAAAAACAGAGTATTTCATATAAGCTCGACCCTGGATTCAAACCCAGGACCTAATATTCCGAAACCACATAAACTAACCATTTGACCAACGAAGCAGTTTTTGGCATAATATTTAAGTATTATCGTTGTTTTTAAAATTATTTAAATTTAAAAAAAAAAATTCTAAATCAAACTAAAATAACACAAAATTGAAATCCGCTTGTGAGGTATGATTCTACAGACGGACATAATATACAGAAGCTGAATTTGTACTTAACACATCCTCAATTTCGGAAGTGAATGGGGATTCCCTTAATTTTCATCAGTTTTGCTATTTACTAATCTAAATTTTGAATCGAATCAAAATACTAAAAAGACAAAAGGAAAAGACGACTGTCTTTCCAATATAAAGGTAAATAATTAAAGAGGTAGATACTCACCACACTGATTTTCCAAACATTTCGAAATCAAAAACCAATATTTTTTTCACTTAATATTCACAAATGACACCAAAACCACCAAGTCCAAGTCATATAATTAATAACAAAATATCAATTTACACAAAAAATCGTTTGTCCTCAAATAAAAAAAAAACAAAGTGTTACATGTATCCGAACGCCCTTCAAACAAAAAATAACAAGATGGCGTAAAAAAAAAACAATACGTCAGTTACAAGCGCGGGAGTTGGATTGTGAATGACAATGTATTGTGTGTGGAGGAGTTTTTAACACACAGCCTATCTAAACAATACGATACGCGTTTTGAAATGCATCATGTCCTATGATACATTTAGTAATAACTTGGATGAACAAATGAAGCGAGGTCGAAATTCATGAGCAACAGCCCAATTGTTTTTTTAAAGTTAGCCCTTGACTAGACAGCCGTGATAGCCCAGTGGATATGATGATCTTTGCCTCCGATTCCGGAAGGCGTGACTTCGAATCTGGTTCGGGGCATGCAACTTTTCAGTTGTGTGCATTTTAAGAAATTAAATATCACGTGTCTCAAACGGTGAAGGAAAAACATCGTGAGGAAACCTGCACACCAGAGAATTTTCTTAATTTTCTGCGTGTGTGAAGTCTGCCAATCCGCATTGGACCAGCGGGGTGGAATATTGGCCTAACCACTTTCATTCTGAGAGGAGACTAAAGCTCAGCGGTGAGCTGAATATGGGTTGATAATTAATGAAATGAATGATGCCTTTCACTGCGATCTCAGCTTATGGTAAGGAACGGTCTAGCATGGAAGCGGGCTGCTCTACCCATATCTCTGATAGTTTCTACGCAGCATCTTATTGGAAGATTATCGCTTGGCAGTGGCGGATTTGAAAATTTGCCGCCAGAAGGCTATTGAATTTTTGCAGCCCCAACTGAACTCTCAAATTCGATAGGTATCCTAGTTCGCAATGCCTTGAATTGTGTCAATAAAATTGCAACTTTTAATAATATAATATATTCCGTCGCCGTCGGTTCCGTGCCTGATCTCTCAACGGGCGTGTCAGTCTGTCATCCTCCAGAGTGAGGGAATAGAGAGTGCACTTGTGCTTGCGCACACACTGATGCACTTATTATCTCTTGCGATGGTTAATCTCAACATGAGATTGGCCGTGGTCGAATGATTTGATCGAGAGCATATTATTATTATACAAACCAAAAAAATAGAGATGTTGTTGTGTAGAATTTCCAAACAGAGCTCTATCACAAATACTACCTACTCCTAAATTTCAAATTTACTTACACATTCTACATGCTACATACAACACACGTTGCACCCAACATTTTATGATGTGATGTAATAAGATTCATGTTTCCATTATCCATACAATCCATGGGAAAATAATAAATTCTCTTCTTTTTTGGATTTAACAAGGTTCACAATAATTGCTTAATTATATACCTACAATGCTTTAATAATAATGTACAGGTTTTTTAATTATCCACTAGTCCCCGCGGTTTCACCCGCGTAATTTTCGTGAGAATACGAGGATAAAATAACCCGTGACTCTCACAAATAACGTGACTTTCTATTGGTAAGAGAAATTCAAATTGATTTACTAGATCCAGAGGTTACATATTACAAGGTCCGTATAACCTCACTTTACCTCTTTACAAATTAGTAGGTTTATATAAGTTAACGATTTATAGCCTCAATAGCTCAACGGTAAGAGCGGTCGGACTCATCACCGAAGGGTTATGATTCGATCCTCGCCCCGTGGGTTTATTGTCGCACTCCTAACAGTCTTTCCCGAACAATTGGAGGGAAATGGGAATATTGGTCTTATTTAAAATCATATAAATATATGGGAAATATTCTTTAAAAAAAATATTACCGCGATTAGAAAGAAAGAACGTTAATGAATAAATATATTTGCCAAAAGAGAAACTTCAATTAATATTTTATGCTTGTACGTTTTCATTTTATCTCTATACTATAAACTAAAACCCGCCTCGGGAGTATAATTTTTCAAAAAAACTATCAAGCGTATGATAACCAATACGTCAATAATAAATCTAAACTCAATTTCGCACTGAGTCAGCAGTTTTGTGATATAGGATGTGATAAATGAACCGCGCTCTAAACTCTCGGAGAAACTTTCATAATTAACTTTTTAAAAACTACCTTCCTACTAAACTATTGCATTTTGGTTATAAAAGAACGAAACATTGCTATTGGTCAGTAGCTTTTTTGATTTGAAGGCATCTGTGGAGCTGCGGTATGCGCGGTGGATTTACAGGACGGAGGTCCTGGGTTCGATTCCCGGCTGGGCCGATTGAGGTTATCTTAATTTGGCCAGATCTGGCTGGTGGGAGGCTCTGGCCGTGGCTAGTCACCACCCTACTTAAAACGTACTGCCAAGCGATTTAGCGTTCCGGTAAGATATCTTGTAGAAACCGAAGGGGTGTGGATTTTCGCCCTCCACCTAACAAATTAGAACGCTTCCATCTTAGATTACATCATCACTGACCATCAGGTGAGATTGTACTCAAGGGATAACTTGAAAACAATAAAAATAAAATAAAAAAATTGCGTATTAGTAGGTGAACTGGTGACGGTAGGCAATTATGAGGTTTAGATTGAGAGGCTTTGAGGCTTTGAGAGGTAGCAGGTTTCAAGAATCCAGCTTGTCTTTAGTGGATATACCTACACGAATTTTATTAACTAGCTATTGTGAGTAACTATTAAGTCAAGCCTTAAGGGCTCGAAGACTTAGAAAAACAAAGGCAGGAACGACTCTCTAAGGGCGTCTTCTCAGCCCAGAGGGCCGTTCTGGAAGCCTGAGAGTAACAATCCGGATACCTCCAAGGTCGTGAGTTAATAAAATCCACGCCAGGGTGAATAAAACCGTCCAAGTATAAAACAATTTTTTTTACAAAGAAATTGCACTACCACTCGTCGTACCAAAAACTAGCAGGTAGGTACTCAAATTACAGAATAATGGTTGTTCTGTTTACTTTGTTGTTTGTGAATTAACATAAAAACTTAAAAAAAAATTCACATTAAAAATTGGAACAATTTAGTGATACGGTTTAATGTTTCTAGTAAGCAGTGGTCTTTTGTATCCCGGAATTAACCCATAAACATGTGGAGATACAAAGATTTCCAATTTAAAAGAACCATAAAAACCAGGCCAACACACTATCATCACTATAAACTAACCTAGTAATAAAGTGTTCTTCATAAGAATATCTACATGTAGGGTAACCATAAGTGCGAAGGTACAAAAATCATATCAAACTGTTATGTCTAGACTCATAATATTGATGATCCAACTAATCAAAAAACTAGTAGCAAAGGGAAAGGTAAGGGAATTCTAAAGAACAATGATATTAACGCAGAGCGAAAGAGATAAGTAATTGTATATTATTCGAACAGAACAAAATATATAGAGCGATAAAAAAAACACACGTGAGGGTCGTAGACTTTGTTGTCTTAGTCACAGAACAGACATCGCTAAGAGCTAACGCTTTTGGCCTTATACGTGTCATATCCACACTAATACTGTAAGTCTATTTTTCCTTTTCACGATTAATACTGCTGCTTTTGTTTACAAAAAGATGTGTGATGAGTTGCCGTATGACAGAAGTATATGGGAAAAAAATAATAAATTGTGCAGACTTCACTTAAGTGGATAAGAATGATCAGCTAAAAAAAAGAATTGATTGATTAAAAATAATTAATTAAAAAAATAAAAATCTCTGAACTGTTTAATACAAAAGATTCAGGAAATTCCAGTAAATTTAAGATGCCATGGTGCCCCTAACTCCATGGAATGTTGCCAATATTTGAGACAATGCCTGATGTCATATACCTTGCATCATTGCATAGAAGTTCTGCTTTATCTATGTGAAATATGATAACTTTTGAGAAATACTCTCACAGATGCGGCCGTGCTCGAGCTCACTATATTATGAAGTTGCGTTGTCAGTTTGTGACAGTATATTTATATTTCTGTACACAAAAATGCATTTTTAATAAAACTGAAAAGTGACTCTGGAGAATTCTCAATTTTTTTTGGAGATTTTCCACAAGTTTGATATTAATCTACAAGAGTTTAAGATTATGTCTTGATGAAACTTTACTTTTTTTCTATAAACTGCAAATAATATAGAATTTATATCCTATTTACTGATTGGTTTAAAGGCGGTTCCAAGCCATTGAGGTAGTGCTCTTGAAATTTATCTTGTTTCTTTTGGTATCGCCAATTTCAAAGCTCTTCCTCCGATAACAATGGCGATAAGCATATTTAAGATACACATCACGAGACAGGCTATTTTCTAGGCTATTATCTACCAATAACGGCTAAATTGATAATTATATCGCTTTCTTTCATTGTGATGGGACGAAAGTTGCAGTTCCGCCGCTATTCGTCGACAATAATAAATATCTCATCACGAGATATTATTGCTGATGCATTCTAGGCCTAACTGGCTGTGTAGTGGACCTGTAGCCGTGATTATTAAAAATATTTACAAGCAAGATAGTTTTAATCCAATTTTTTCATCATTCATTACAATTATTTTTGGTTAAAGGAGGGAATCCTGATCCTGAGATGATGATGATGGGTTATTTAAGTAGGCTTGATAGTGATAATTTAAGCCAAAAATGTTTAGAAAAGTTATAGATGTTAAGGTCGTCAGACGCCCGAGAGAGTAGACACACTCGTACGTTATGATTCAGCACTGAACGTCAAATCTTGGAGCATCCGTATAACTCCATTATGAGGTTGGCGCGCGCCCAACTACAAACTAAGCCGCCTAACATTTGGAAAAATTGCATTTGGCAATTGTTGTACCAATTGTCTTTGTACTTTAGCCCCGGAACGAATTGCGGGCCGTGGTAATGCGACTATCTTTTACTTAACGGTCTAATAATTCTTTTAACTACTCTTATAATATCGTAAAAACCAAATTATATGGTAAAATTTTGCTTTTTGTGTAGAAAAACATAATTATGTGTGACTGTGTTAAGATTTGATTTGATTAGTGATATTAAGGGCCAAGTTTACAACCTTTTGAGAAGTGAAGGTTTTTCAAAAGTAGATTTTGTCAGTTTCTTACTTTCAAAGCCTATGAATAAGCTACTCGATACTTATCAGAAGATGATAAACCTAAATAAAACTATTGTAATGATGATATTTACAAACTGCCACGTCCGTCCAGTGGTAAACCGATTTGGCTTCAGATCACTTGATCATGGGCTCAAGTTCGGAGTCGGACTAAGAAAACTAAATTCTTTCTTCCAAGAAATTTTTAGGACATATTCTTAGAACTGATTTGAAGAGTTCGTATAGTTACACCCTCGTGCTTTAGACAACCCGTTGAGATGTCGGTCCTGGCCATTATCTATAACATCTGATAGTTGAGTTTTGATAGTGATTGTTTAAAAGTTAAACATGATCACCCTGAAGTCGCCAACTAACATTGGTGCAGCGTAATGGGCTAATCTCCATACTTCTCCTTCTAAAAAGAGGGAGGTCTGACCCCTTAAAATAGGCACATAGTGCACGTGCACGTGCGTATGTGACGAAATTATCATATTTAGTTGACACTTGTTTCCTTAACAATATAATGCTGTAAAGTATATTTTTTTACTTTTATAGTACAGATAGAGTTCCGGGGGTATGACTATTTTACAGGTCTCAAAGATCTCAATAATTATTTGTTGTGGTACACACAATAATACTAGCAGTATTTTATGAATAAAGTAAGGATTTTTTAAGCTGGTACTGTTTAAGATACAATACTGTAATATGCCTTAGAACAACTAGACAATCAAACCCTACTTGATTGACAATATATTGACACTATTTTTTTTAAATAATAATTAAAAAAAAATAGTGTCAATATATTATATGCCATATCTTTTATTTATTTTTTAAATATGACCAATATTCCCATTCCCCCTCCAATTAGTCGGGAAAGACTGTGTTAAGAGTGAGTAGTACCTACAGTTGACGGTTGACATCAAATCAGAAATGGCGTTTAAAAGCGATAAAGTGTGAACAGTCCCCTAATAAGGCGCGTGGGTTCACACACACGTAACATAAGCTCGCACAAAAATATGATCGTTGAGGCGCCGCCGCCCGTCGCCGTGAGCAACAAGCAGTTTAGGGGCTACACGTGATCATGCATAACGACTTACATATCGGCGGCATATAGAGAATGGATGCGCTCTGAGAGACAAGAGAAACTACTATACCTACTACTAACACTAGCTTGGCTGGTGGGAGGCTATTTACCACCCTACCGGCAAAGACGTACAAGCGATTTAGCGTTCCGGTACGATGTCGTGTAGAAACCGAGAGGGGTGTGGATTTTCATCCTCCTCCTAACAAATTAGCCCGATTTCATTTTAAATTGTATCATCACTTACCATCAGGTGAGATTTTAGTCAAGGGCTAACTTGTAAAGAATAAAAAAAAAGCTACTGAATTTGTTTTTAATAATTTATTAATATTGGGTAAGCACAGATACGTAACGATTCCCTTTAAAAAAATGAAATTTTTCTACAAACTGTGAAATATGTAAGCTGAAGTTCAAAATTTTTATTCAAGTTCAGTTTATTCAAGTACGAAAACATAAAATTAAAGTTATAAGGGTTCCAAACGCGCCTTGGTCCTAGAGTCCCGCCTTGTCGCATCTAGTGTCCTTAGATCACAGCAAACAAAACTAAACAAACAATATTGTTAAAACATTCCTGCTTACGCGAGGGGGGATTGTTTATTTTGATCACGGGCATGTCATATCACAGGTTATGTGTTCTGATGTAATTGAAAAAATGTAGGTTGTAACTGAATTCTTATACGTTCTATATCATCATTATCATCATTATCAACCCATATTCGGCTCACTGCTGAGCTCGAGTCTCCTCTCACAATGAGAGGGGTTAGGCCAATAGTCCACCACGCAGGCCCAATGCGGATTGGCAGACTTCACACTCGCAGAAAATTAAGAAAATTTACTGGTATGCAAGTTTCCTCACTATGTTTTTCCTTCACCGGTTGAGACACGTGATATTTAATATCTTAAAATGCACACAACTGAAAAGTTGTGTGCATTTATAAAACGTTGTATATATGCACACGTTATTTCAAGGCTTAAGGTCCTAGCAAGTCTTCTCACGTCTAACTGAGACGTGAGAAGTGTACTTACTAAAATCTCCCTATATTGTGATAACTAGCCTGCCTGTGCCTACCAACAGATGTTTATGATGATGGTACATCAAAAAACCAAGCTTTATATTTGAGCAATAGTACGGATTCTTTAATACATCCTCATCTTTGTACAAAATGCACAAAATTATCCGAGCTTGCATATATTTATTTATGCACAGTATCGTAAATCCGTGCATCACATCATGTATGCATGACGTCACATAATATCCATGATGAACGTAACGTGTATGCATATGTCGAGGGTTGCTTATAGCTCGCATGCATATTCTTCTGAGCTATGAATAAACGAGAGGTTTCTCTAAAAATGTTTTCGTCAATAATTTGTATTTTCTACCCGACTACGCCAAAGCGAAGTGGAAGAGTTATGATTAACAGTCCTCTATTACATATACCTATATATAACTATGTTTGTGTTTGTGTATGTTCTTCCGTGTTGTCTAAACTGTTCATTCTTTTGTAATCAAATGGACTATGCTAGGTTACATTTTAATCTTGTTCAACTATACAAGAAGTAGATTTTTTATTATGTAGGGTTACATAATTGTTAAACTTTTAATTATGTCATAGATAAGTTTATAAATATCCATTAATTTCGTGGTAGTTTTCAAAGACAAACAGTTTTGGAGTTCTAATATTTTCTAATAAAAACAAGCGCTTAAGAATATTTTTTTAGCTAAAACTTCTTGGACTTGAAAACTTGGGAAGTAAGTTGGTGAATGCGTTACGAAAAGAGTAATCGGGTGAGGCGAACAGACGTTGAGATGGAGAGCTAAAGAAGTTTTACTTTAGTCGTGGAATATAAAGCATACACATTGTATTTCAGGCATGTTGGTCCCAACTTTGGGAAGCCTCTAAACACGCTTTTAAGGACCCCATTAATTATGTATTTTTAAACTGTTAATATAAATCGAATTTCACACTCCTGCCTTACTTATGTCCTGTAAGAAACCACTTTACAAAACACGAAAGGTTTTTCAACTCTGCGTCTCCTCCAGCACAAAGGCGTAATATTTTGATAGTGGATGAGTATTATATTGTTTTTATCCCCGCCGCCCCTCGCGGAGACAGTGGTCGATGAGGTCAGGCAGCCAGAGATTAGCTATCGCTATAGTATTGTAGAGAAATAAATAAGATAAAAATTGCTAACGAACAATGAAAGGAGTTATTTAGTAATTAATGTAAAGTTTAAATAAGTGATTAGGCACCACGACTAGTGGCCGCATAGTTAGCTGACTATGAATATAGCGCACTTGGCCAAACTGGCCACCTGCAGGGTTATAATGTAATTCGGTGTACCATTCAAATAATAAGTCACTTCGTCGTTGTTCATCGTATCTTCGTAATTGTAATCATCTAACATAGTTACTTCAATTAAATTATCTTGACTACGTCATTTTACATCGAATGAAAGTGATTTTTTTTGTTTTACAATCACTTAACATGGTTATTTCAACGAAAAAACGTAAATAATTATGTTTCGTTGAAATAATCTAACTACTTGCTATTGCCACTTCTATATTACTGACACTTTACATAAAATGAAGACTTTATGTAAAGTGTCAGTAATTTACTTATATAGTCATTTCGTTGTAAATATGATGTTAGATTATTGCATAAACGAAAATATTATGAAAAACGATGTAGTGACTTATGTAGTGAAAAATGATGTATTTGAATGGGACACCGAGATACATAATAACACTGCTGGTCCTGGCCAACTGGTCGTTGCCGTGGCTGCAAATCTGGTCGCAGTTCAACCGTAGCTTTTTCGACCACGGTTAACGACTTGTCGTGGTCATGCGACGAGAAGTCAATGGCTAGACAGTGCTTTAACAGCCAATCAATCGAGATTACCCTTTTATAGTTTGAAGTTGTTTGAATAAAAAATCTTAGCCAACTTTAAAGAATAATATTACCAATTCATTTTTCTATTGCAACGAAAAGTAGTCCAACTGAAAATTGAATGTCTTGATGTTTGCATTTTTAACTCTTAATCGTGGATCTTTTGTAGATTAACTTTCAATTTTATTAGTCTCGAGTTTACAATTAGGTACGCTCACTCTTAATTAATAACACTCCCATGATATGCGGGCGACGGGCGGAAAGACAGCGTGGGTGTGAAATCGTGCGCGCAGGGAAATGACGTGCATCAGTCGTGTGATTTTCATTTATTCTAGACACCCCCCGCGCCGCGCGCAACATCGGGAGTGTTACGAACGAAGTTGCCAAGCTATAGAAGTAGCTTCTTATATCATAGCTTCGTCATTAAGACGCCAGCTTAAGGCGAAGAATAAAAGGGTGACATCAATCTGAGTAGAAAAAAAGCGCCATTACGAAGTAAACTGTCCCCATTAGGGGCACTGAGAGCGAGATGTCTGTCCATTTGTCACCGCGCGTAATTCTGTTACCTCAGCCAAACGACGCATGAGAATTAAGCTTGTATTATCCGGAGATTACGTGGCCCATTTGGGAGTGGATTTACTGCCATTTTTTTTCTATATCGTTTGTCTTGTTAATTTGTTTTTTTCAAAGTAAATTTTAATGGGAACCTTGATTTGAAATAGGTTATTGCTTTATAGCATAACAGCAACTCCTTCTTTTTTTAATTCTTTACAAGTTAGCCCTTGACCACAATCTCACCTAATAAGTGATGATGTAATCTGCGGACTAACTTGTTAGGAGTAGGAAGACAATCCACACCCCTTTCGGTTTCTACACGGCATCGTACCGGAACGCTTAATTGTTTAGCGGTACGTCTTTGCCGGTAGGGTGGTAACTAGCCACGGCCAAAGCCTCCCACCAGCCAAAAACACTCTCAATCGATTTCCGACTATAGGCGTAAACTTATTCACAAACACATAAAGTATAACAGGATCGAAATGATCGTAAGTACCTAATTAATTATTATAACATTTTTTGAACATTAAAAAAAATCAAAATTGGTTCGAAGTAGGTGACATTAGTAAAAGCTTTAAGATGAATAGTGTAGACAGAGATACTCCGTCTACGATGAAAGAATATGTTTCTGAATGAGCATGTTTAAAATAAACGAAAATTCTCAAGATGAACGACCATGTTTAAGATGAACGGTAGACAAATGTGGAACAAGTCGCGGCAAGTGGCTCCTGGAACGGTTTTAATCAGACTTACAGAGAAAATCTAATTTCGGAAACGCGCGGTGACTTGCACAAAATGTGGTTTCCCAAGCAAACGGTCTAGGGGTGGCGTAATTAAGACATCGATGAAATTTTAATTATTGGATATCTTATACACGGCTGAAGGTTTGGCTAAAAATATCAAGCCGTTCATATTACAGTGTATATATGTATTCTGTGTTACAGGCTAAAGAGGTATGAAGAATATTTACCGCTCGACAAGGTAAATTGTTTCATTTGAGAAAAGAAGGATAAAAAACATTACGAAAAAACTATCTATGTTACAAAAACATTAAATAGCAATAAAATAATAAATAAAATTACTATTTAATTTATATTTTTTATGAATAACATATATTTTGTTATACTTATCTAGAATATATTCAAGACTTCGTCCACATTGCTTTTGGATTTTTTAGATTTTCCTTAAATTTTTCTTCATCTGATCAAAATGAAAAGAAACATACAAAAACTAACTTAGTGTTTTTACCGACTTCAACATTCTAAACACTAAATTCATTTAGTGTTTTTTGAGAACAGCTTGGACAGGTAGATACAGAGGTGATTTAAAATTATTTATTTTACTCGTCTGTTTATTTATTTTACTCGTCTGTTTATCTAAATCGCTATGAAAGTAATAATATTTTTTTACACATTTTTATATTTTCAATTTCAACTCTCGCAAACTTCCACTAGTCCGAAGTTTTCAATCTATTTGTTTATATTTTTTATCAGCAGTATTTATCGATAAAATTTATCGATGTGTCACACCACTAACATCAGTTTTAAGAGTCCGACAGTAACACTAGAACTGCGGTTAGAAATTTGAATTCTGATAAACCAATATAACCGGAACTCTGAGCTGGTACACTGTGCAAGCGGGTACGGGTCAGATCTCACTGTCATAAATATTTTAATTAGTTTAGTCCTCTAGTGATTTAGGAGTGTAGCTCACTGAGGCATGACGGCAAATACTGACAGTAGCCGTCAACGGTTACCGTGGAATTGCAGTTTAAATAAACAATCGCGGCTTAAATAAGCAAATAATAAATTCGCGGTTTTTGGTTTTATCAGCTGTTTAACTTATTTTTTTATGCTGCATGCTTATGCCAGGTTACAACCATCTTTACTGATTTTATAAGAAGGTATATTGATATGAATAGCAGCTCAATGAGTAGGAATATTTCAAATACGAAGAACATTTCCACATAGCTTAGTAAAGACTGCACAGCAATGTGGGTAAACTGTCGGACCTAAATTAATATGGTCGTGAGTTCGAACCCTAGCCAAAATGTCAAAATGTCTTTTTTAATTTATAGGGAATATGTATGACGTGTATTAGTTATTTGCAATTAATTAAAATTATTGTATTATTGTATCGGCCATTTTGTGGAGAGATTGAGTTGAGGTCAGACGGTTGCATTGTGTAAGGCGTCGTCGCTTCAAAGCTACTACTGTGTACAGACATTTGTGAATAATTACTGTCAGTGATTTAGTTTTGCTTTAATTGTCTAAAGTATATTTTGGATGTGTTGAGAAGGGTAAGTGTTAGACTAATATAAAACTCGCGCATTACTTAATACGTAGGTAACGATTAGATTAAACATGATGTTGTTTCTATTGTTCTTAGCCTCTTGAAACGCCTTCTCAGCACGAGGGAACTGTATCACATTGTATTCACAAACCGGATCCCTGAGGGTCAGCTCCGAGCTAGCACTATTGAAAGGCTTGGTAGGGTGCCTGCAGAACAACTAAACGCAAACCCTCCTGGCGTCCAACATTAGTTCAATACCCGTAACATATGGCGCCCAACGGAAAATAATTATGAAAATAGTAATTAAAGTGTCTAAAAATATAATATTAAAAGAACTGTGTAAGAACGAACATTACATTCTTGAATTGTAGAAACGATTCTACACTATACCTACCCGCCTATCTAAAGTGCTGAACGTTTTACTTTTGGACGGAGAACTTTGTATTTACTTACTTATGTTTTACGTACTATAACTTAGATGTTCTAAAGCTGTAACTAATATAATAACTTGATATAAGATTCTTAAAGATTGTGTGATTTGCAGTGTAGGTATAAAGAAGGTATCAACCTAGTGCATGTGTTATTGAAGTTTGATACTAATAGGTTTAATTCAGATTAGGGAGCATTACTTGAATTGATATTATATTTTTGCATGAACTATTTTAATTAATTGAAAATAATATTTACTGATAAAAAATTGCATTGTTGTGTTTCAATAAGTTTTGTGTGTTACATTTACTAATATTATGTCAATTTATTATGTTGAAATAGTGCCTAGATTCAAGATATTTTGTCAATAATTAATTAATACCTAATAATACTTTGTTAGGTATATAATTGAGAATTTATTTATTTCTGGATTGCTATTAATTTTAATTAAATATTTATGTGTTTTTATCTCTGTTGTTGTTGTTGTAGTTGTTGTTGTAGTTGTTGTTGTTGTTGTAGTTGTTGTTGTTGTTGTTATTTTAAATTTATTTGATATTACATCTTTATCTTTTCTTTAAAGAGAGAAGTTTATAAGATAATTTATAATATTATTTCATTGATGGGTAAATATGATTTTAAATGAAATGTTTTTGTTTTCCTTGTTATTTCGTTCTAGTTGATCATATATAGTCCTCTTTATCTTGTCTTTAAGGATAAATGTTTTAAAAGATATCTTTTTTATAATTATTTTGTATAATTCATTCATTCATTAATAATGACGATTGATTGGTTTTGTATTAAAGATTAAATTCAGCAATATTATAATACTTTTTATCAATCTGTTAATCTATATATAGATATATATCAGATATTTAATTTTATATGTTAGTGAAAATTTTATACGAAATATTTGTTCATATTCTGGTAACTCTTTACATTTTTTTTCACATTACAGGTATGTTATTTACTGTTCTAATAAGTAATTGATTTAAATATTATTAATAAATTATTCTTTTATAAATAAATTAAATTAATAAGTCAATTATTAATATAATAGTTGTAAAATAATATTTTTGTTGGATCAATATTGTTATCGATATTTATAAAAATGGAGGTCAACTTTTTATTGAAAGATGAGTTGGAGTTCGAACTTGCGTCTCGCGGAGTATATATTAAAACTTTTGTATCAGTCATGAAAAAAATGCTTAAGGAGCTAATGAATTCAGAAGAAAAAGGCGACTATTCATATCAGATTAAAGCCCCAAAACAAAGCTTCGAGTGTCCTGCTCAGGAGTTAGAGGTGTGTAAATCAAAGGTGGCGATTCTATCAAGTTATATTTCAGAAATTTCAGAAAAACCAGACAGAAATTTATTTAGACGATTAGTGTCTAGGCTTTACCATGTTAAAAACAGGGTAGATTTCATAGTTCCTAAATCAGATGATGAAACCGAGGTAAGAGAAAATTTAAGAATTAAGATAGATAATTTATTAGCACAATTAGAAGAACAGGATGATAAAGAAGAGGAAGAAAACCTAACATTTAAAGATAAACAGATTTTACAAGAAACATTAGGTACGGTAGGGGAAAGAATAATAAAAAAACTAGAAAAACGATCTCAATCTAGGGAACACTTAGACATCAGCAACCAAGAAGATGATTGTGATAGGTCAGTGAATTTTAAAGACAAGCTTGAGTCTCGTAAGGCTAGTGGTAAAATAATTTCTTCATCATCAGTAATTGAAGATGAGAGTCACATGCAAAAACGTAAACTAGTGCCTATTATACAGTGGGGTGTAAAATTTTCCGGAAACAATAAGGTCAGTGTAAATGCGTTTATCGAAAGAGTAAATGAGCTCAAAGAAGCAAGAAATGCTTCAGATAGGGATCTTTGGAGATATGCAATAGACTTTTTTGAAGGAGACGCTTTAATCTGGTACAGAGCGAATAGAGAAAATATATTAACTTGGAATGAATTAACACTTTTACTGAAACGAGCTTTTCAACCACCTTGTTACCAAGAGGAATTACTAGACGAAATTAGATCTAGAACTCAGGGAAGAAATGAATCAGTTATAATATACATGTCAATAATGCAAAACATGTTCAATAGGTTACCAGAAAAAATCTCAGAACATAATAAGATTACAATTATCTTGAAAAACATTCAGCCTTACTTCCAACGCGCGGTGTGTAGGGACCGGTTCGCTTCTATACCGGATTTGATAAATGTACTCAGGGTGGTGGAAAGATCAAAAATAAATTGTGAACAATTTCGGGAACCAGGAACCAACAAAAACTTATTAGAACCAGACTTAGCCTATAAAATGGAGGAAGTTAGAGTGCCAGATAACCAAATTCTCGAAATAAACGACAATTCATTAGGAATAAATAAGAAACGTTGCTGGAATTGTAGGCAAAATGGACATTTATTTCGGTCATGTACCATTCCAAAGCAACGTCTATTTTGTTATAGGTGCGGTAGATTTGGCACAACTTCAAAAGATTGCTCGTGTAAGGGAAACGGGGCAGGGGAGGGCAACAATCAGAAATCTGCCTAGTTGGATCTCCCCTTGATAGAAATAGCAAAGAATGGCAGAATTGGTTAAAGGTAGTTAGTAAAATGTTCGTAGGCCATGAAATAGATAATCTTACTGTTTCCAAAGAGAACGATAACCGGTCATATGTAATGTTAGAAATTTTAGACCTTAATTGCACAGGTTTATTAGATTCGGGAGCAAATAGGACTGTTATTAATCCAGATTTTGCTCTGACCTTAAGATCTTTGGGACTAAAGCCGTATAAAAGAAAATTTGACGGATACATTTCTACGGCGGACGGTACAAATCATACTATTTCTGAGTTATTTGATGTACCCATTAAATTTGATGGTCAGTCTCACGTCATGTCTCTATTGGTAATGCCAGGTTTAGTGCAAAATTTGTTATTGGGGAAGGATTTTTTTGACCAATTCCATATCAGGTTCCAATTTAAAAGCGATATACCAATTGGTGATACTCAAGTTAATACAATAAATCTACATACAACCAGTACATTAGTATCACAAAATGATTTAGATGAATTTGAGCAGGATGAACTCTCGAAAGTAATAGAGGAAATGAAATGCACTATAGGGGTTGGGTTAGGCCGAACGAACTTAATAGAGCATAAGATAGATACGGGTGACACCAAAGCAATTTATCAAAAACCATACAATTTCTCACCAGTCGTAAGAAAACAAATTGAAGCTGAGTTAGATGACATGTTAGCTAAAGATGTGGTGGAACCATCCTATAGTTCATGGTGCTCACCCGTACTTATAGTTAAGAAACCAAACGGTTCTAACAGGCTTTGTTTGGATAGTAGGCAGCTGAATAAAGTGACTCGAAGAGATACATATCCCTTACCTCGTGTTTCTTCCATTTTGGATAGCTTACGTAATGCTAGGTATTTAAGCACTATAGATTTAAAGTCAGCTTTCTGGCAGTTGCCACTGGAGGAGTCCAGTAAACAGAAAACAGCCTTTGCGCTGCCAGGTAAAGGCCTTTTCCAATTCAAGGTCATGCCTTTTGGTTTAGTAAATGCATCGCAGTCCCAGCAAAGACTGATGGATATGTTATTCCAGTCAAAAAATGATAACGTTTGGGCATATTTAGATGACATAGTAGTGTGTTCGTCCACCTTGGAGGAACACTTAAAGTTGTTGAGATGGGTCACTGAAGTGCTTAAGAAGGCAGGCTTAACAGTAAATATGGAAAAATGCCACTTTGCTAGATCATCCCTGCGATATTTAGGATACATTATTGATAAGGACGGATTGCGCACTGATCCCGATAAAGTGTGCGCTATCTTAAATTTTGCAAAACCAAAGAATATTAGAGAACTCAAAAGATTTATCGGTTTAGCTAGTTGGTACCGCAGGTTTGTAAGGAATTTTTCCGAAATAGCAGCCCCCTTACATCAGCTGACAAAAACAAAGGGTGTACCTAAATTTAAGTGGACAGCGGAAGCTGACAAGTCATTTTTAGAGTTAAAAACACTTCTAACTACCACTCCAGTAATTACTTGTCCTGATTACTGTAAACCATTTTTTATACACTGCGACGCGTCAAAACATGGTATAGGAGCGGTTTTGTGTCAGAAATCAGATAATGGAGATCAGGCAATTGCTTATTTGAGTCGTAAGCTTAATAACCATGAAATAAAATACTCCACGTCGGAACGAGAGTTACTTAGTGTAGTGTTTGCAGTAGAGAAATTTCGGCCATATATTGATGGGGCTCATTTTACAGTTGTGACTGATCATAGTGCATTACAATGGTTGCACAAGATGAAAGACCCCCATGGTCGATTAGCCAGGTGGGCTATGAAGCTTCAACAATTTGACTTTGATGTAGTGCATAGACCTGGTTCCTGCAATGTAGTTCCAGATGCCTTATCACGCTCTTTAGAAATAAATGCTATCAAAATTCAAGATAAAAATAAAGACAGCTGGTACAAAAATAAAGTAAAAGTCATCTGTTCTGGGGCTGATCAAGATCCAAGTTGGGCGGTTGAAAACGGCTTGCTTTTAAAATCAGTATCATTGAAGCAATTTCCAGTAACTAGCCGTTGGAAAATTTATGTACCCCAAAGCTTAAGAACAGATGTATTGCAAGAATGTCATGATTTATCTACTTCAGGACATTTCGGTATTAGAAAAACATTATTCAAAATTAAGCAAAATTACTACTGGCCTAGCATGTTGAGAGATGTAAAGGATTATGTTAATAATTGCAAAACATGTGCTAAGGTAAAAGTATCTCAGCAACCTTCTTTTGGAAAAATGGGACAGCATAGAGAGGTATCAGGTCCATGGGAAGTGGTAAGCTTAGATTTGATGGGTCCGTTCCCAAAGAGTAGAAAGTGCAACACTATGTTATTGGTTCTGACATGTTGGTTTAGCAAATTTACCCTACTATTCCCTTTACGCACAGGAAAAGCAGATAAAATATGCGAGATTATAGAAAGTCAGTTCCTATTATTTGGTTCTCCGTCAGCTATAATCTGCGATAATGGTAGGCAGTTTTTGTCTGAAGACTTTAAAAATGTTGCCAACAAATTTAATGTGAAAATTTGGTACACACCAAATTACCACCCACAAAGTAATCCAACAGAACGGGTAAATAGAGTCATAGGGACCATGATCAGATCATATATTCAGTCAGGAAAACATAATAATTGGGACATCTACCTCAATGATATAGGTCATGCTATACGTACAGCGGTTCATGAAGGCACGGGCTACACACCATCTTATTTATTTTTTGGTCGGGAAACAAACGTACCTCCAGTAAATCAGTTTGAATATTTAAAGGACATTAAGGAAATTTTGCCATTACCAGACCAACAATCATTCATCAATAATTTAAAATTGCGTGGCCAAATTAATGAAAACGTTAAAATTAAGTTACGGCAAACACACGACAACAGTAAAATAATCTATGATCGTAAACATAGACAAGCACATTTTAAAGAAGGAGATATAGTATGGAAGAGAACCAAATACTTATCAAAAGCTTCAAATAAATTTATGTCTAAATTAGCACCCAAATTTGAAAAGGCTGTAATCACAAAGAAAATTTCGGAAAATATTTTTAAATTAAACAACGCTTTTGGTAAAGATATAGGTCTCTGGCACGCAAAGGACTTAAAAGCATACTAAACTGAATGCAAAAAAAAAAAATAAAAAAAAAAATATATAAATATATATAACTTGCAATTTTTTTTTTGTGTGGGTAGGGGTATTTGATATGAATAGCAGCTCAATGAGTAGGAATATTTCAAATACGAAGAACATTTCCACATAGCTTAGTAAAGACTGCACAGCAATGTGGGTAAACTGTCGGACCTAAATTAATATGGTCGTGAGTTCGAACCCTAGCCAAAATGTCAAAATGTCTTTTTTAATTTATAGGGAATATGTATGACGTGTATTAGTTATTTGCAATTAATTAAAATTATTGTATTATTGTATCGGCCATTTTGTGGAGAGATTGAGTTGAGGTCAGACGGTTGCATTGTGTAAGGCGTCGTCGCTTCAAAGCTACTACTGTGTACAGACATTTGTGAATAATTACTGTCAGTGATTTAGTTTTGCTTTAATTGTCTAAAGTATATTTTGGATGTGTTGAGAAGGGTAAGTGTTAGACTAATATAAAACTCGCGCATTACTTAATACGTAGGTAACGATTAGATTAAACATGATGTTGTTTCTATTGTTCTTAGCCTCTTGAAACGCCTTCTCAGCACGAGGGAACTGTATCACATTGTATTCACAAACCGGATCCCTGAGGGTCAGCTCCGAGCTAGCACTATTGAAAGGCTTGGTAGGGTGCCTGCAGAACAACTAAACGCAAACCCTCCTGGCGTCCAACATTAGTTCAATACCCGTAACAATATTTGTGAGCTTCTAGTAATCTCTGGATCTACGGAAACGCTTTTGAAAATTATTTTATCAATAGAAAACCACGTTACTAGGAAGTGTCTATATTATATTCCCGCATTCCCACGTGAACGGGAACAACCGAGGTGAAACCACAGTCTTCTGCTAAAAGTGTTTTCAGATAGCATGGGTACAGTGACAGTTGCCTTATAACGTTCATAATACGTACTATTATCGAGAATCGCGGTAAACTTTCAAGAGTGAAACGAACTGCCACCGTATGTATGCTACCTGAAAAACACTTTAGTTGCCTTATAAAAGTATCGATACTTTTTAAACCAAACTTAACCAAACGTTAAAACGTATCGTAGCCCAAGTTAAAGCCTACATAAATTAGTCTAGAACGCTCACTAATCTCAGGTCATATAAACGTATAGCCTATAAAGATGGTTTGCGGAATGAATCTCAAATTTAACGCCTGTCACCAGGTCTAAGCATAGAGTTGTTGCGCTTAGAGACGCTATTTATTTACGCAGTGACAGAGTAAATAAATAGCTAGATTTTTGATTGGTTGGTGGAACACTACATGAATAGATAAGTACATTCAAATTTCCATATTGCTACAGTGCCACACACAGACATACATAAAACCGCACATAGCGGTCAAACTTCTAACACCCCTTTTTTGCGTCAAAGGGTAAAGAATGTCTTCAAGTCAAAAGAGATTTTTGTATTAATTGTACTTGAAAGTTGATTAAACTTATAAAAGTTTCATCAAGTTCCGATTGCGTGTCTATGTATAATAACTCTATGTGTGTAAGTGTTAACCCAGTTTATGTATTTTGTGGGTGATAAAATTAATTTCATACATTACCTCTGAGTGTTATCATAATTGCACATAATTCAACAAAAATAAAAGTTGTGGATTGTTTGCGGCGGATAGATTATTTGTTTGTTACGACTATCACACAATTAAATTTAAATTATTCATTTACCATTATAAGTATATTTTAAACAGCCTACTACAGGCCTTACATCCTAAATAAGCCTCAATAAAAAATGCATTCAAAAATTCCTGCTTTAGGGGGCCGTTCTAGTATGACGTAAGGTTTATAAGGGAGTGGAGTTCTTTCCTTTGCTTATTTTTGATGATTATATTTGCTTGCATAACACATATGGCAACCCTCTCATTATCTATGTTTGAAAACGAAACGCATTTTTGGGGATTCCAGTGAAAATTCAAATACTCGCTTAAAACCATCGATCTCCTATTAAAAAGTGGATGCACAATCAGCGACCAAAAAACGTCCCCACTCAATGAGTGCCAAACACAACTTCTTGGCACTCAAATAAAGTAGTAGCATTTGCAAATTCAATCTTAAACTCAATCCTTAAGGTTGAATTTGCTCTGAATTTGAATTTGCATTGAATATTGGACTATATCCAAAGTCCTTTAGGTATAATTTTCTTTATCAATAATTCTAAAACTGCCAAAGCAAAATTGGCCAGTTTTAAGTGACATTTTCTACATCCCACTTCTGACACCATGTAACGTTTGTAATGATGAATAAGAACACGGATGCTTGACGATTATATTATTTATTAGGTTAGATACGTACTACAGACTTTAGGACATGACATGATGAGTAGACAATAGAAAAGGCAAGTAACATAACATTGACATTGACAATTACACAGATTATAAATATTATTAATGTATCCAACAAAAAAGTCAATGCTTAGAACAAAAAAATATAGCATTTCAATTCGCAATAATGTCTCAAGCTAGTGTGTCATTAAAAAGGATGTGTTCAAAATGTGTTTCCAGTTTACATGAAAAATATCGCATTCAAAATGTGTCTCCATCAGCACATTAAGTGCGGCGCCCCACAGCTCCAGACTACGACCGCGGAAACTAAACTAAGTCAATTTTAGTCGGACAAGGCGGACCGGTAAGCCGAGCTTTAGCGTAGGATTAGCTCGGCTAAGTGTGTATTGAATTTAATGGCGCTTAGTTAGTTTTCACTAGTTTATGCCCTCTCTGTACAGGCGAATAGTCCTATGCGGTGGACCGACTAAATAATAGTCCAAAGCAAAAATATTTTAAATTTTTATTCCATAAAAGTCTTCAAGTTAATTTTAAAACGCCTATGGACGTCATTGTAATAATTAATAATAATAATAATAATCTTTATATCAGATACTAAAATCCATAAAATTATTAAATTACATGAAATTGATTAAATTTAAATATCTTAATGTTAGTAATATTAGTTGATAAAGTTACTAACAACTAAATTAAAATATGTTAGTGTAATTATAGACTAATTAAATAAAAAATATTTTATTGAATTACAATAAGTTCTTCTTCTGTATAGTTATATTTGCCCTTTTTAGGGTTCCGTAGTCCACAAGGAACCCTTATAGTTTCGTCATGTCCGTCTGTCTGTCCGTCCGTTTACTGCAACATTATTTTACACAATATCTGAACCTATTTTAACAGAAATTTCATGGAGAGCAGGGGAAATAGTACAATTTACAAAACGATAGTTAACATCAAGCTCAATGACCTGTTTCCACAGAGAGAAAGAGAGAGACAGAGGTCAAAGACCTCTTTGTTTAGAGATCGTTAGCCCCCCAAATAAAATTGTTTCGTATTTTCCGCATTTAACGATATTTTCACTAATTTTTCGTGCACAGTAACTGTAGGTACTTATAATGAATAACTAGATTCGTTTTACGGTCACGACTGACGCGTACTGCGTAGAACAGCAAAACGAGTGGAGTCGCTTTGTAATAAATAAGTTTTCCACATTAATAATCAAACGTATAGATTGTTAGTTTAAATATATAGAACTTACCGAAATTGATTTCAAAGATATTAAAAAAAAAAAATTGTCGACGACTATTTTCATTGTTTTTGTAAATACTAGTAAAATGATTGTATTTGTAAGGTTAGCTTATCATTAACATTATGACCATTGTTTATTACTGTTACAACGGCTTGTATAATAATATGTATGACTATAAAAAGTTTTATTAAAGTTTATCTAGGAATTAATTTACAACGTCATTCATATCTAACCTGTAAGGAGCTAAGCTAAGCTTTTAAGGATCTATTCGTGACATAAATTGTCCTACATACAGTCAGTGGTTTTTCTTTGAGTCCGAGTGTTTGTGTTTTTGTTAACACTACGCTTATAGCACGTGTATTAGAGAATATGTTATGAAAATGGAAGAAGGGAAGCAGGAGAGGAGATATTCAAGGATCGTAGCAAGTGGAAGAACGGTGGACTCTGCCTACCACAACGTGATTTAGACGTCAATATGGATGTATACTCGTAAGTTTATGTCATGCGACTCCACAGCAATCTCTGTTCTTTCTCATTACTCTTTAGTAATAAACGGAGCGCTGCGATGGTACATAATTTGTGTCCTTTGATATTCCCACTGAAATTGGCACATTTAGCCCCACCTTCCTCTTTATTACGCGCCGCCTCTCACACCGTAATGAACGGTATTAGAAATTATGTTTTTCTTATTTCGGAAAATGTCGTATATTTTCCGCGCTCACGGTCCAATTTTCATTAGAAAATTCCCTCCTGTGTTTATATTTTCGTGTTTAGATTTTTAACCGATGTTCTGAAAGGATTTATTTCAATTGTTTAACACATACAGCTTATTAGGAAACTTCTGTAAAAGTAAAATTAAGAATATAAAATACATTATATGTTAGTGTCATATTTTAGAGTTTATACCTACCACGTGATTTTTTTCACGTGATACCTTAACAACTGTAGTATGAGTCCATTGTTTAAGACAAGGCAGTTTTTAAGACCAAAATAATTATTAATTAATGTGTTTTAACTCTGGACTTCAATTAAAAAAAAATTAAAGAAATGCAAACTTCATATTTCGTAGCCCGAATGTAAACCCAGGACACGGTGACGGCCTTCGTGGCGCAGTGATATGCGCGGTCGATTTAGAAGGAAGTCCTGGGTTCGATCCCCGGCTGGACCGATTGAGGTTTTCTTAATTGGTCCAGGTCTGGCTGGTGGGAGTCTTCGGTTACTAGTTACTAACCTACCGACAAAGACGTACCGCTAAGCGATTTTGCGTTCCGGTACGATCCTACTCCTAACAAGTTAACCCGCTTGTATCTTAGATTGCATCATTACTTACCATCAGGTGAGATTGTAGTCAAGTCCCAACTTGTAGAGAATAAAAAAAAGCTAACCTCAACAGGGCAATTTTTAAGCCCAATTACCAATTACCAGTTAAGTCAATCTCTGCTCCCAATCAACCCCAGTGTCCACAAAGCTCACGCTGTCAGCAGTCGGCCGGCGCACTACGCGGCGAGTGACAGCGCTGCTACAAAGGAACGCAAACTAATTCTTAGTCACAAAGCCGTGCAATGAGTGCGGGGCATAACGAACTAATGTTTGCGCGTATCGACGGAGCTGAAACGGCTGTAGCGTCAGCAAAAAATATATAACGAACAGGGTAATTGACAACTCATAAATGATTCAATCAATCATTATCACCCGATGGACATCCACTGCTGGACATAGGCCTCTTGCACGGACTTCCAAACAATACGGTCTTTAGCCGTCTCGAAACGATGATCCGTAGGTCATCACTGGCAACACGCACTGTTCGAAGACTTTCGTCTTCAGGCACTGAGGAATTTCGGACGAAAAGATGTCGCGAAGTTTCCCAAACGCTGCCTAAAATTATTCTAAATAAAGTGTCACCAAAATTATTCAAAAAAGGTGACAATTTAATGAATACGTCAAATAAATGTCAAATGTGAAAACTGTCAGTTTGAGAACTTTATTGGAATGAATTTGCTGCCGAAGGGTTCCGATCAAGTTACACATTCCTGATCAAGTCACACAACCACTAATTCCTGGTTCGTTGACTGAGCTTTATACAATTTTAGTACTAGAGGACGCCTACGACTTCGTCCGCGTAGAATTTAGTTTATCACAAAACTCTCGGGAACCATAAATTTTTCCGGGATAAAATATGTGTTGATCCAGACTATAATCTATCTCTTCTTCAAATTTCAGGTGATTCGGTTTAGTAGTCACGGCGTGAAAGACTAACAAACATTCATACTAATCATCAGTTTTTTTGCAAACCTCGGAAAAGCATAGATTTATTCGGGATAAAGAATAGTCTATGTGTTAATCCAGAGTAAAATCTATTTCCATTCCAAATTTCAGACAAATTGGTTCAGTAGTTCCGGCGTTAATACAAACATCCAAACATACAAACTTTCCCATTTATAATATTAGTAAGATAAATAGATTGTTTCTGCTGTCGGTAGTACACGAGGTGAAGCGCAAAGGTGCACTGGGCGGGCGGCACAAGGCGGCCATTGTTTACGTTCACTTCATCTGTGAGAGTGTACTGTGCACACTTGCCATCAAATGAACTCTGCTTGTTATAGTAACAGATTGTTTCTGCTGTCGCTACTATACAAGGTGAAGTTCAAAGGTGCACTAATGTGATGCGCAGTGTTGGCCGACCCCCCACCAGGTGGACTGACGACATCAAGCGAGTCGCAGGGATTCGCTGGATGCAGGCGGCTCAGTATCGTGATGTTTGGAAGTCCCTACAAAAGGCCTATGTCCTGCAGTGGACGTCCATCGGCTGACATGATGATGATGATGTAGCACCCAACCCACCCACTATCACCTGATATTAAGTCGAAAACCATCGATTTGCAAGAGGAACGTTCTAGAAATACCGCCTAAGATTTACTAAGAAACTTTTTGAATTCATAAAAAGCAATGGAGAAGTTGGAGGTGCATGCAGTGGTGTGTGAAAGGTTTTTAACTAGAGAAGGCACTATAAGTAAAAATCAAAGTTCCTTGTACAACTATGTACTTTGTGATCCAACGTAGGTTTGTATTGAGTAATTAGGATATAGGCAGTGCATTTTTGCGGACAAGATTGGAACGTATGCTTTTTGAATCAAAGGCAGACTTTTAAGTTATGTGCATTATAAGAAATTAAATATCACGTGTCTAAAGTGGTGAAGGAAAAACATCGTGAGGAAACCTGCACACCTGAGAAAATTCTTAATTCTCTACGTGTGTGAAGTCTGCCAATCCGCATTGGACTAGCGTGGTGGACTATTGGCCTTACCCCTTTTATTCTGAGAGGAGACTTGTGCTCAACAGTGAGAAGAATATAGGTTGTTAATAGTGATGAAATAGCAATAAATAGCACCTAACCTCAAGTGATTACCACTACCACAATATTTTTAATAGCTAGTAAACAAGCATGTACATGTTATGTTAAGTGGTCATAGTCATAAGGTACTGCCTATGTGATGCTCGCCTTTCTTATTAGTCCCTTAGATGGAATTAGACTGGAACCAAATTATACTGGAAGTTGAAAATTGGATGGTTTTTAAATTCCACTTTAAATTTATTTGACATGTTATTTTTATCAAAATTCGTCAATAGTTTTCACCTGAAACAGTAATAAACCATTCATCCTCACAAAGTAGAACAGTAGGACGAAATTGCAAAAAAAAAAATAAGTCGTCAAAGTTTTGAAGTTGGTCCCAAAATGGAAAATATTTTTACGCTTTTGTCGGGCCGCGTCAATACCATTTTTAGAGTCCATTCATGAATGTGTTATAACAGTGTTATAACAGCTTTTTTGCCGTATTTGAAACGTGTCAACTTTTATTTATTTTTCGAAATCCACGCATTGCAGTTATTTTTTTTTCTTGTCCATTGAATTTATTAAGTCTATGTTTTTTGTGTTTGAACCAAAAAATGGTATGTCCAACTTAAGTGATAAGATATATGAAAAAAATATCCTGTTTGTATATTACAGCATTAAACAAAATAAACACCAAACCACACACAGAAAAGAAAATTAATAGATGTTACACCCTTTGAAACCATAAAAGAATTTTCAAAACTGCTTTATAAATGATGAAAAACCCATGCACTTTTCGGTGCAGATTCGCCTTTTTTTCAAGAACTTCAACAGGAGTTTTTCATCCTATCAACTCTTCGAACTGTATGTCTCGCCCATTTTAGCTTCCTGCCTTGTTGAACTATGTCGGTGGCTTTGGTTCTTTTGCGGATCTCCTCAATTCTGATACAATCCCACAGATATTCCAAGAATAACTTGCTCTATCGCCTGCTGAGTGCCTTCTTATGACGCTCATAGGTAGTGAGCAAACACTACTAATAGGGCAAACTATAAAAACATATAAATATTCGTTCAAGGTCCGCATTGGACGTCCATCGACTGATAATGATGATTTTTTTAAAATTAGCCCTTGACTACAATCTCACCTGATGGTAAGTGATGATGTAATCTAAGATGGAAGCGGGCTAACTTGTTAGTAGGAGGATGAAAATCCACACCTCTTTCGGTTTCTACACGATATCATATCTAAATCGCTTGGCGGTACGTCTTTGTCGGTAGGGTGGTAACTAGCCACGGTATGAATGAATAATTATTAAGCAAATATTGTTATATTCGGCCGTCAATAGCTTTACCTATTGTTACGTGGATTACAGCGCAAGTCGCGAAAGCAATTATAACATGAATAAACAATTATAACGGTTTATTATGTATTTATCGAATGATTGCGAATACATTTTCCGTCACAATGCATCGCTGTATAATTCATCGCTAAGCCGGTGACCGAGGGAGCTCATTAATTTGATCATATTTATTTTGTGCCCAATTGTTTGTACAACTATTTTTATGGTGAGTTGTAAATGGATGTGTTACTCGCTCAAGTTGTGAATCAAATCAATACTTTTTTAATAATTCTAGCTGTAGACAATTAATACAACTGTAAACAAGTATTTTCGGTAAAGAAACATCTATAACAATTTTGAGTCAGTTAAAGTTGAGTAAGTAATAAAGTTCGTGTGTTCTCGTTCCTACTATCGCTTTATTTTTTTTCTGTTGATTAGTTGTTACGTTTAGATTGGTACCTACCGAAGCGTAGACAATCTTCATCATCGTTTAGATTACAAGCATTTCAACTTGGCTAACGCAGCCGATGTAGATAGGTACTATTTAGCTTACGAGTATTTAAGGATGTGAATTATTTCTTTAGAATATAACAGTGTTTTAAGATGACAATATTATGGTTTAAGCTGATGACGTATATCTATTGCTGTAGGTTTCATAATTAGTGGAGTCATTGTGGAGTTTCAGGGAGCGCAGAAGCGGCTCAACGCGACTTTAGTACTGTTAGAATTTATGGTTAAAGAAAAGTTTGTCCCGATGCCACGGTAGTCTTTGTTAACCACTTACAGAATACGTAAGAAATCAGGAACCAACAAGCTAATTCACTATATTTGACATGTACGTTTGTGTGCTATGACATGTACGAAATTGAGATTCTATATAACAAATGTCATCCAGTACCTACTGGTGGATATTATACAGTAGATGACATATTTTATGGACTTAAAAGCAGTTGCTGATAGATAAAATAAATGGTTGAAGATAGGAGAAGACAGGAAAAAAGCATGATGTGTAGAGAGGGCTCATGTGCAAGTAACTGGCCCGAGTAACCGCAGCGTGCGAACACAGCACAAGCCTGACAACTGGTGTGTGTGGAATAATTTTAAATGTTTACTTTCAATAACTCCGTGATTCGATATTGATTGGATTGTAACTATGTGTTTGCTCAACTAAAAGGGAATGCTCCAGTTTTTATGTCAGTATTCCCTATCTATCCTATCTATTTACGATAATCTATTACTGTATTAATAGCTCATCTACTGCTGGATATGGCCTTTAGTAGGGCCTCCCAACACGACGGTCCTGAGCCACCTTTTACCAGTGGATCCCTGCGATACGTTTCATATCATCAGTATACCTGTTGGTAGTCTACCAGGGTCGACCAACACTGTATTTTTCGGTGCGGGGTCGCAACTCCTTGTAAAACCAACGGCTAACGGCTCTTCGAACTATATGCCCCGCATTTCCACTTCAGCTTCGCGACACGTTGAGCTACGAGAGTTTTAGAGAAACCAGAGCAGTGATAGCCCAGTGGATATGACCTCTGCCTCCGATTCCGGGGGGTGTGGGTTCGAATCCTGTCCGGGGCATGCACCTCCAACTTTTCAGTTGTGTGCATTTTAAGAAATTAAATATCACGTGTCTCAATCGGTGAAGGAAAACATCGTGAGGAAACCTGCATACCAGAGAATTATCTTCATTCTCTGCGTGTGTGAAGTCTGCCAATCCGCATTGGGCCAGCGTGGTGGACTATTGGCCTAACCCCTCTCATTCTGAGAGGAGACTCGAGCTCAGCAGTGAGCCGAATATGGGTTGATGACGACCAGAAACCAGAAGGTTCTCTAAAACCATACGTTGTCAAACAATATAAAATATTTGTTCCAGTAAAAATGCATTGCTACTTATCATTATATGAAATCATTGTATATGGCCTGCTTATTGGAAAAAAATATTTCCCTTAGCAGGTAATTTTTCTGAATAGGGAAAGGTAGTAAAAGGTCTAGGGAAACGTCGAGTAATCTTAATTTGTGACGAAAACACATTTTTATTACACTTTTACGCGCGCGTCAGTATATATTACTGTTATACCAACCTCATAAACTCGGCGAGCGCGTCTCGAATACAAATGGCCCGCTTATCATTTCGCACTTTCCGCTTAGGGCCATGGGGTTTGTTTTTTGGACATATTCCTGTATGAAATGGTTAAAGTATTCACTAAACTAGCGTATGCTGGGTTTTTGTACCGTTATTACAGTTCAATGGAAATAGAGCTTTAAAACAAGGCTGTTAGGTTCATTTTATTTCAACGTTGCATTGTTTATTCTCGATAAGGATAGTACGTTTGCGAGACTGCGATAATGTCATTGTAGGGTTTTCCAACGTAGGGCCCCTAATACTATGTTTTGTCAGCTCTACCATGTTATATTAAAAAATATGTTGCAAAAAGTTAACAAAATAAATTAACCTTCATTTAATTTAACAATTACTTACTCGTGGGACGCCCACGACTCTGTCCGCGTAAAACTCTGTTTTTCACAAATACTGCGCAGGAACCGCATGGATTTCCCGGAATAAAGTTTTAACAATTAAGTTGTTTCGGCATGAAGGAGTAACACACCCTCACTTACACACAAACTTCTGCCTTTATACTATTAGTGTGATGCCCAATATTCCCACTGTCTCCTCTTCTACTTTACGTGCTAAGAGATACAACGTTAACCGAATCGGTAAATTGGAACCGGAACCTCAGCAATGAAAAAATTTTAATAAAAAAAATTCAACCGACTTCCAACTCAAAAATTAACCTAAACTAAAAAGCAAAAAATAACATCTTACCTATGTGCTACCTTCTGATCAGTTTGAAGGCGGTGCCAAGCCAGTGATGTTTTAATTCAAGCCGTTTAAATTACACAATTTCTATGGTTCTTTCAGAAACAGCTTTAATTAAAACATGACACTGTATTGGCACCGCCTTCAAACTGATCAGAAGGTAGCACATAGGTAAGATGTTATTTTTTGCTTTTTAGTTTAGGTTAATTTTTGAGTTGGAAGTCGGTTGAATTTTTTTTATTAAAATTTTTATTTTTTAATTTTTAGTGTTAGCACACCTACTGAGTGTGGGTCGTGTGATATGGGTGGAAAGTTCTCATCAATATAAAATTTATCAAGTCCAAACACAAGGTAGCTACTGTGAACCGTCGAGGAGTTCCCTTAACTCTCCTTCATCTTCATCACCAGACCTTTAATACAGTCATAACCTATCCAGGTGGAAAGTTCTCATCAATACAAAATTATCAAGTCAAAACACAAGGTAGCTACTGTGAACCGTCGAGGAGTTCCCTTCACTGTCCTTCGTCTTCATCATCAGACCCTTAATACAGTCACAACCCACCTAGGTGGAAAGTTCTCATTAATACAAATAAATTAAGCCCAAACAAAAGGTACTTGCTGTAAATCGTTGACGAGTTCCATCGTCTGTGTATCGGCTCCATCATCAGACCAACTCCAGACCTTCATAAAATTGTAGTGGTTTAAAATACCTTATGGAAACACTAACAAACGCACTAGCCGTCTGTACGATTTTCAAAAGTTCCCCTCGATTTCTCCAGGATGCCATCATCAGATCCTGACATGAAAAAAATGGGACCACCCTGGAATCAAACCCTTCACAACAAAAAAAAAATTTTCAAAATCGGTCCACAAATGACGGAATTATCGCTGGACATACATAAAAAAAAAAAAAAAAAAAACATACATACAGCCGAACGTAGAACCTCCTCCTTTTTGGAAGTCGGTTAAAAAGGTCTATTTCCACCACACCCTAGACAATTCCCACATTATTTGTGTATAAATAGCAATCTACTCACGTTTTCATCCAGCGAAAGGTCTAGTCTAGTACTATATACTACAATTATAGGTACACGTACTAATGCATGGACTGAAATTGAAACCACACATCAGTTTACTCCTGCCTACCTCTTCAGCTCACAGGATACATTAGTGTTACTTTCCTGACCAATAATCGCAAAATACGAACGAATTCTGAATTGAATCCAATTAATTACAATAAAGTAAGTCTTTTGACGGGTCCTTTCAAGAAAAGTTTAGAAATAGGTATACTTACAGTATTTATGCCTGTCAATATACAGGGACATAGAAAACTTATACCGATCCCTTTAAGGGGTGATAGTAGGAATCATTAGCTATCAAATTGAATTAGGTTACATGGGATTTTTCGAAATCTTTCGTTCTTTCGAAATCTTAAATATTGTAATTATTATAACATTGTGTGATTTCAAAAGAACATGGGATTTCTTGCCGGCTCTTCTCAGCAGAACCTCCATTCTGAACCGGTGGTAGAGACTACAAATAGTCAAACTTAATGTTTTAAAAGTGCTCGTAAATTAAGCCTAAAAAACATTTATTTCAATAAATGTTTTTTTTTAATTTAAACAAAGTAGAGTTTTAAAACAATAACCATAGAGTGCATTGTATACTGAACTCATTTTAAGCTAAAACCAGCAGACAACAGTCTAAAGTGTGTGGTTTGTGTTAAATTCACCACAATTAGACCGAACCAAATAGTAAAACTAAATAAAACTTTAAAAATAATGAAAATACCTACCAGTCAGTACCAGTTTATTCTGACGTCTATCCAACCTAGGTCCACCATTTTGTCTAAAGTGTGCGTAAACCGTTGCGTTATAAATTGGCGAAGCAATAAGGTTGTATAATCGGCAGCGCACGGGGAATCAAGAAAAAACATTCCTTGATACAAATCACCGCCCCTTTGTGATGGAATAGTGAAGGGACACTTATCGACGTAACGCTACTCTTGCATTTAAAAAAAATATATTTTACATTTAAAATACAAGTCCTCATAAATATTTTTCTGTGTTGACTGCGATAACATAATTAGTACATTACAGGGGCCGGCAAGAGAGGCATTGATGGACGAACGTGTGAATGTGGTCCAAGGCACACATACGTAAGTCCATCAATGCCTAATTGCGGAATACTTTTCTCAAATAATTTGCGGAAATTAAACTGAGTAGTATAATTCAGAACTTTTATTAGAAAATACAATTATTGAATGTACAATTCTTAAAATTAAATGTTGATTTTCCGGGAATTATGTTGGTTTGAAATAATGCTAACGAGGTTTAAGTTTGTTTGAAGTCGATGGACGGTATAGGATGCTTTCGTTAATTTTACATGTAATACTATTTTAAAACCAATGAAATAAACCTCGTTAAATTTGCAGTTGTCTTTTTTCCAAAAATAAAATACTTTTACAATTAACGCAGTTTTAAATCCTAAAGCATTTTGGAAGCTATACAGATCTTCACTTTATTAGACAGTTAGCAGAATAGGAATACGTGGATAAAGTATAGCCTATAGCGCCCGGGGATAGTGTAGCTTTCCAACAGAATATCATGTATATGTTAAGTTGTTTCGGAGCTTATAAAATGCAAACAAACAATTAAGTCTTTCCTATTTATAATATTAGTAGGTATAGACAAGTAGCAAACGCCACAAACGATCTAAAACGTGTCATTTACCATTTTTCGTGGATCGATTTCGATAATTCTGGGAGACCCGCAGGCGCATCTCTATTTCCAGGTAAGGCGTGCCGAGTCAGCGAATGACCAAATTGCCCCTATTTATTATTTGTCTAATTCAAGCCCCTCCGTTATAAATAAGGGACGTAAAGGAGTGCTGACGCGTGCTTGTAATCAAGCTTACCCAGCACCGCCATTAGCTTGGAGAACATCCTTACTGCGGGGTCAGAGCTAGAGGGCTTAGGGCGAGATATAATAAAAAGTAATAGTCGTCGGTCTATATTGATGTCTTACAGTATGAGAAAGTATACACGCAGATACAACGCGGATTGGTGACCCTGTACTGAAAAGTGCAGTGTTGGTCGAACCTCCGTTGAGTGGACTGACTACTTTAAGTGGTATACACGGAGTCGCTAGATGCTGGCGTCTTGGGACCGTGGTCCGATGTTCGTACAAAAGGTCTATGTGCTGCAGTGTATATATGAGTTTGAATATTTTAATATACCTAAATAAGACGAAAGTCTTCGAACAGTGCGTGTTGTCAGTGATGACCTACGGATCTGAGACTTGATCGCTGACTATGAGCCTTATTAGAAATTGCGTGACCGAATCAGGAATGAGGAGATCCGCAGACGAACCAATGTCACCGACATAGCTCAGCGAGTTGCGAAGCTGAAGAGGCAATGGGCAGGCCACATAGATCGAAGAGCCGATGGACGTGTCCCAAGGTGCTGGAATGGAGACCTCGCACCGGGCAGTGTTGGTCGAACCCCCACTAGGTGGACCGAGGATATCAAGCGGGTTGCAGGGAACCGCTGGATGCTGGCGGCTCGAGACGACGCATCGATATTTTCTACATTAAAATTAAAAATCCGTGTGATGCGATGCGTACGATGCGGATCAGTGGACGTCTACCATAATAAGGTGCTTTTATTGTTCTGTCCTTTGGTTTATTTTATTCTATACTATTTAATTACGGTTTTTCCATTTTGCCGATGAAAGTGCTTGACTATGACTAAAAGTTGGTCATAAATATGGGTACCTATTTTGTAGGTGGTAAAAAAAACTGAAACTAGAACATTCCAGATAAAGACAATGAGTATCAAGAATGAGGAACATTCAGCCGTGGGTTTGTATAAGTATATCGGATTTGTCCCATCTTTACGTATTGAATAAAATATTATTATATAACATGGTACATTGTATTATTATACAATATCATATTCGCCTACTATACAATTCTAACATAATTCGATGCCTAAATTATGTGTCGGGGTTACCTTATATAAGGATTTTATTGCCATTGAATATTGAGTCTTAGTGTATTCACGGAAAGTACAAAGTCGAGTAACACAAAGAAGCAACATATCAAATGTAATCGAAGATATATAATTTCTAAAATGTAGAGTGGTTAAATATATAGAAAAGAAGACGACAAAATATGAAATAAACTAAAAGTCAATGACATTGTTTTCTTAAAATCAAAATTTAAGTTTAAGAATGGCAATTATAAAGTTAGATACTTGGCTCGATCAAAAAGCTATAATTCATTTCATTAGTCAAAATGCGTGTAAATTAAATAAAAGCAGTTTTAAATTGTATGAATATAAAATAACGTATTCTGTATGTTTGTAGTAACCCTACTGTCAGTTCGGAAGGCAGATTTTACTAAAAATGGCAGCGGGAAATTCAACAGCACCATGTTCTTCTTGTTAATTTGCTAAATATATCTTAATGATTTTTCTGTTTACCTTTGCCCCATCTGCTGACAATGAACATATAATCGTCCGTGGCAAATCTAATAAAGTAAACATCGATCTGAGTTCATCTTTAATCCAAGGAGCGAAAACAAACGGATTGCTTGCTGCTACTGCTGTTATAAAAAAAAGCCTCCGACACTGTCTTGTCAGCGAAAAAAAAAACAATTTTAATCTCCATAATGTCAGGTTGAGTTTACATGGTGCGATTTGTCGTGTCGTGTTGTCTTTTTGAATAATAAAATAAAAATATGTCAACATATTTTTAACGGATATTTTTAACTGATTCCATATCAAAGTTATATAATATGGAATCAGTGCAATACTTCACAGGTGCGAGCAGTCCGTAATATGCTTGTCTTATTAAGTCAATGACAATGTTAAAATATATTTAATAATGTTGACAATTTAGCACTTGACTGCGCTTTCTTTACACCTGATGAACGTCAGCCAAACGGGCCAACATGAAGCAGTAAGATTTATTTACCTCAGCGATTATTCTTTGTCGGTATATTTCTACCTATTCAAGGCGAAAATATACTACTAGATAACATCTGTATATCTAGTCACTGAGCAGCTATATTACTCTAGTCTGGTCTGATCTAGATCCGAGACAATATTAAAAATGCAAAGTCCAAAATAGATTTAAACCACGGTCTCTGTTACCAATGACACACATTTAGGACAGGTAGTCAACTTGTTTATTGTAGATGATTTCTACGTTTCCTTCACTCATTCGTTCAATTGTTCATTTATGTACCTGAGTCGTATCGCATGGTGTAAACGGGATGTAATTCCTCATTCACGTCTGTCTTGTAGGGTGATATACGCTGCACGGCGCGTATTGGATTGCCTATTTTTTACGAGAGCAGGCTCGCTAACGCGACGAAGGCCTGCTCGCTGCCCGGGTTACATATTAAAAAGCCTTACATCCTGTTAACTCGATTCTGAATATTATGATATTTTTTAAACCAATTTCCTTATCATTAATTTTTTGGAGATGTTTGGACCAGACCTACTATGCCCTTTGGATAGCGTGGGTTAATGATTTCATCTGGCAGGTTTTAAATATCCAGACCTAAACTGTTCAAGTATATATATTTATTTTAATTTTCACGAAATGCTACAATGAATCATACCCGTCGTCAGCTTTTTCGGCAACCCTTAGCATTGCCAATTAATTTGGAACTCTTAAAATATTGTCTCTATATTTGAAAGCTAACCTACCTGACTTGCTACCTTTAATGCCACCTCGGACCAAGCTCCTTATTCGTCTGGCGCACTCACTGATTATAGGAAGCATTTAGCAAAGTTTCTGTTTATATAAATTCCCGAAAGTCTAGCTATCTAGGCTAGCTACAGGCAAGTCGTCGTCGTCGTCATCAACCCATATTCGGCTCACTGCTGAGATAGAGTCTCCTCTCAGAATGAGAGGGGTAAGGCCAATAGTCCACCACGCTGGCCCAATGCGGATTGGCAGACTTCACACACGCAGAGAATTAAGATAATTCTCTGGTATGCAGGTTTCCTCACGATGTTTTCCTTCACCGATTGAGACACGTGATATTTAATTTCTTAAAATGCACACAACTGAAAAGTTGGAGGTGCATGACCCGGACCGGATTTGAACCCACACCCTCCGGAATCGGAGGCAGAGGTCATATCCACTAGGCTATTACATGCAAGTATAGGCTCTCAATCTACTCTACATAAAAAGTTAACTATAATATTCGATACATTTGTACATAACCCAAAACTTTAGTACATAGGTCACGCGAGGGAAGGTTCAAGGAATTAAAACTACCAAGTTCTATGATCCGCTGACTTAGCACTTGTTAAACTTACTAATACCATTTTATTCCTATTGTTACAACAACTTGTGGGAATTCATTCCGTAGGAATTATTTTCTTAACGTAACAAGAATTGTTTTAGGGTACCGTGCCGCTACAGAAAAAACGGAACTATAATAGGATCAGTTTGTTGTTTGCCCCCTTGTCTGTCAAGATCTTTTGGAGCGCGTACAGGTAGAGTTGAAATTAAAAACCATGCTCTTATATGACATGTTTTAATTTAAATTGTAGATCTCACAGACCATTGAATGTGAAAAAATCGAACTTCTAAGTTAACGTAAGATACGACCGTTTAAGACGCACAAACGTTTATTTTGGGCAATCGCAAGGGAATCAAAATTTATTGAGTACTTTCCGTTGACATAGGTCCAGTATAAAATTTAGCAAGTAATATTGTCTAACGGTGAAGGAAAACATCGTGAGGAAACCTGCATAACAGAGAATTTTCTTAATTCTTTGCGTGTGTGAAGTCTGCCAATCCGCATTGGGCCAGCGTGATGGAGTAATTGGCCTAACCACTCGCATTCTAAGAGGAGACTCGAGCTCAGCAGTGAGCCGAATATAGGTTAATAACGACGACTGTCTAATACTAAGTATGGAAACATTTATAATATTCGTATGTATGAAGTTTACGTTTTATGTCGAGGAATGATTTGAACTGAACCCTCGGTGGGCGAATCCGGCTCGCACTTGTCCGGTTTTTCGTATTAATAACCAAATTGTAGGCCCGTTTGTTATAAAAGTAAAACACAAAGTACTAATGAAAAAGTTCTATATTTATAAAGGTATATTAAAACTTGAGGGCATTCATTCTTTATGAATATAATCTACATTGTTGCTAGTTAAATATTATGGAGTGAGTTATTTGTATAGTTTTCGAAAATATCTACTTTACTAAACTTGCGAAAATTATAATCATTTCTGTTGAGTGTCCCGAAATTCACACGTTTTTTCATTTTAGCATCTTTATCGTAGGTACGGTCTACCAATTACTTTAGACATAGATTTACCTATCTACCCACATTTATGTAAAATATTATAAAGTGGAAAGATTCGATTGTAGATATTAAAAATATTAATTCGTTCCAGTATACATTATTTGTAGATGATCGTTTGAATCTTTTGATTTGAGATCTTACGTATAACAACGTAATACTTAGGTATTCAGAGAATTGTCAGCATTTTAAGCTCATGCTTTTCAATCTCTCCCTCGACCTTTCAAGACTGGGAACTGCAATTCCGAGTTAATACAGACAAATAGAAAAGTGCACTCAGACAATAATGTTCCTTGAATTTTAACCGTCAAGACAAAGGAGCCGACTAAATGTGGAGCGGGAACCTTGGCAAGATGGCGGCAAATCGAATTTATAATGCCACTGAATAATACACTACTAACACTACTAAATAATGGGATTTAAAGAACTATTTCCGTTCTTATGCATTGTTTATTGTAGCCTATTTGAAACGGCACACTGTAAGAACAGGTTTCTCGACTTAATACCACCACGCCATACGGACCATGTAGTACTAAAATATCTTGATGTATTTGACTTTCTATTGTTTCATCATCATCATCATCATTATCAACCCATATTCGGCTCACTGCTGAGCTCGGCTCACAATGAGAGGGGTTAGGCCAATAGTCCACCACTCTGGCCCAATGCCGATTGGCAGACTTCACACATGAAGAGAATTAAGAAAATTCTCTGGTATGCAAGTTTCCTCACACTGTTTTTCTTTCGACGTTTGAGACATGTGATATTTAATTTCATAAAATGCACACAACTGGAAAGTTGGACGTGCATGCCCCGGACCGGATTCGAACTCACAACCTCCGGAGTCGGAGGCACTGGGCTATCACGGCCCTAATGTTTATTATCAGAATATTAATGACAAATAAATCAAACCCGGACTGCTACTAAGATTTCTTTGTCAGAAAGAAAGTTGCAATATTCATACCTACCCAGGATTTGAACCTAAGATATCCTGATACGTAGTCACATGGGCTAATCACTGGAGTAAATAGGCACTGATATCTTGTGATTTAATTTTGCATCTTTTATCACCACTACTTTATTTTGTAATAAAGTTAAAAATTACAAAATATATCTTCTCAATGATTATAATCTTCTCAATGATTATAATCATTGAGTAGATACATTTTCATTGACTTTAATTTAAAGTTTGGCTACGTCATAATTGCAAGGATGAGTATAAGGGACACACATTTTAAGATCTATTTACAAAAGAAATAATATTTACTCCGAAAATATTAATTTTAGAACACATTTTCTTTAAACATTTTAAATTATATTTCGGTAAAGAATTTAACCCCAGAGTTATGGCTTACTCCAAAGCACCCTGTATAATCTGTGGTTAGAGTTTGATACTATACTCGTACATGTACAGATAAGTCAAGGCAAATAAACAGCGGAGCTTAATATGCGAACCACGCGGGGCATAAGGGACCGGGCGAGCCGATATGCAAATGCCTTCGTTAGAGCGGCCCTGACACCGGCACTACTGACCCACTCGCTACATTATAGCATTGATAGCTTGTGTGCTCAGATTTAGGGTTAAGTTCTCAAAACAAACAGTTTAATTTGATAATTTCGATCCACACTCTTTGGACTATTGTCGCAACTCCTAACCTACAGAACAAAGAGCACTGCTGTGCCGTAACCATTCCTAACATGAGATCTCAGAGACTCAATAGCTCAACGGTAAAGCGGTCGGACTTATCACCGAGGTGTGGTTCGATTCCCGCCCTGTTGGACTATTGTCGTACCCACTATTAATACAGTCTTTCCTAACTAGTTGGAGGAGAATTGGAATATCGGTCATATTTAAAAATGATTTGATGGCAAATATTCTTTTTGAGAAAAAAAAATGTCAATAAAGAGAATAGATATTGGTGATTTAAAAAAAAAACGACATGGCTGATATTCCTAGTTGCCTCGTTGGTCCCGTATTACAGAATATACATTATCACCTTACAGAATCTTTACAGAATATACATTATCACATTACAGAATATACACTAATCGTTACAGAATATACATTAATCGTTACATAATATAAATTATCACATTACAGAATCTACATTAATGGTTACTGAATATACATTAATCGTTACAAAGTATACATTATCACATTACAGAATATACATTATCACATTACAGAATATGCCTTTATCATATTAAACCCGCCAACAATAGAACGCAACAGAAGACATTGTTTTATAATATGCATAGAAGTGTATTAATATGTTACCGGTAATATAAATATAATACGGCATTATATAAAATACCTGAATTATGGAGATTGCGGCAAATTATACACTGGAATTGACTGTGTAAATACTAGAATTGCCCATTTTAAATATATCAGAAGTGAACAATAAAAGCACTCACCCACTCCGCAGCAATAATTAAAACCCCTAAGAAAACAAGCGTGGAACAAAGCCGACTTGTGGGGCGGCATACGATTATAATTCCCATCTCATTACCATACACTCGCAGCTAATTACCATACACGAGTGAACGCTCTGAATCATTTCCACGGTAATTATTATAATATATTTATTGCTAAAGTTTTTATTGAAACGGGATGAAACACGAAGCGACATCAAAGACGCGTTTGCCAGAATTTGTTGAAACCTACATGATGATATCAGGAGTCGAGCAACACTGCACCTTCCGTTGCGGGTTCGCCATTACATAACCTTGGCACCCCAACGTCCATCGGCTCTTTGAACTATGTCCAGCTTCTTTAGTTTCGCAACTCACTGAGCTATGTGGGTAAATTTAGTTAATCTGCGGATCTTATCGTTTTCAAAAAAAATATTCTAAATTCGAAATACATTTATTTCAAATAGGCTCAGTTTATAAGCATTTTTGATACGTTAAAGATTCTATCTGTAGCTATGTGGCATATCTATTCTCTTTCGACAATCGAAAACGCTTCGAAAATTAAAAAGAAATATGTGTATGATATCCGTTATCGACAGGTCGCCGGATCAAGTTATCAATCTGATGTGTAATTCACATGCCTTTTTTTAATTTTCGAAACGTTAGCGTTTGTAGAAAAACAATCGACGTCCCTTTAGAAGCCTTTATTATACAGAAATTATATCAGAAGTTGTTTTTAGTAGGTAATTTTTTGAACTTGTGTTTAGCCTATGTGGCTAGAGATTTCTAGAACAAAGCAAGCCGTTAAATTATACAATTTATTTACAAATAGAATAAATACAAAATTTCATGATACACTGAAAATAAACAGTGTAAAAATTACTGTTGAGAAATTCAAGCGCGCCGTATATGGTAATTAGCTGTGTGCCGACGCGCATGGTAATGAGCCGAGAAATAATTATTATAAGCTGTGCTCAACTCAAACTCGAAGTTCCTGCTGAACTTACAAGTGTCTCTCTGTTATATTGAAAACGTGGCGCAATTATTTTATGCACTTTCAGTTTTAAACTCTATCCATTATCAGTCACTTTTAACTGCCTTCACAAATATAAGGTTTTTCATTTTGACCTTACATATATTTTTAATTAATAATTAGAGCTTGTAGCTATGTGGCACGTCGAATCTCTTCCTACTAACGCTAATGCTTCGAAAAGTAACAAATGAAAAAAAAAAAATGTATGGATATCCGTTCGACAATTGATCACGTGACCTGTCTATAATGAAAGTCATTCGCATATATTTTTTTAATTTGTGAAGCGTTAGCGTTTGTAAAAAGAGTGCCTAGATGCCCTGGTCTCATTTTTATAGGTGAAGGGATTATGGTTTAGGCTGACCACGCTCGAATACGGGTTGACAGACTAGGGTGATAATGTGAAACTCTGTAAAAACCACTATTAAATGATAATAATGATGATTATGATTATAATGATGACTAGGACTGACGGTTTAACATGCTCTCCGAGGCTCGGGAGTATTACCAACCACCGAACTGAGAATTTTTGAAGGGATAACTTCTTATGAGAGGGTTAACCGTATAGTAACGTATCGCGTTACAGCTGAAGTTGGTATGTTTGGTACTTCACTTGACAGAATGAACTTCAGACTGATTTTAGGATAATTTTAAAACTTTGTATGTTGTTGCTATCGAAATGTTCTTCACACCTCTCCGACAATAGAGGATTCTTAATTAAATTCAATAATGAATTAGATTAAATAATTAAAGCTTAATAACTTAAACTTAAACTTATGACTTCAGTCGAGCGTCCCGAGACGATGTTTTTTGTTACTCAAAATTTCGTCAGGTTATGCTATATTAATATATAAATATAATAATAATTTATAAGTAAAAAAAAATAAAGTTACGAGGGTTAGGAACGCGCCACGCGTCCGAGTCACAACAAACTTAGCTAGCGTTTATATTTCTTTATCACAGTCATTAAGTTAGAATTAAAACAGATTAGCTATTACGTTCCGTAAATATGTTCACAAGTATAAAACTTATTTAAAAATGTAAACACCCAGTGGCTCGGAACGTACTCCAGTAGAGAAGGCATCAGTCTCGCAAATAGCGCATTAACTTACGAGGGCGCCACTTTAGCCACTGTCGACGGTTACTGTTCCCGAGCATCTACCCCCAGTTTACTATCTGTCTGTGTTAACTTGGAACTGATGCAAGTAAGGGTTGGAACACACATCACAGACTATGCCGTGCTGACTATAATTCAAATTCAAACATATCACAAGATTTACTCACCAGCGCTGCACCTACGTATAATTAATTCAAATTATTTTATTTCAAGTAGAGAAGGTATAATTTTCGCACACAACGCATTAACTAGCAAGGGCGCCACTTTAACTTTTTCACAAACAGCGTTGGATTATTATTTTTCTGGTAAAAGTGGGATGTAAAGTTAAGCTTTGCACACGGTTAGCACGCTTTGAGTCAAAAGCGCGAGATGTAAAATTTGAAAAATATTGTAACATCAGTTAAACGTAGAGTGAAAAAGGAAGATGAAATTATAATTATCAAAACTATTGTAACTCTATTAACTCAGCTTAATCTCTTAAAGTGCTGAATATAATATTATGTAGGTAGTTTTACACAACCTTTACACGTTTTTGTTTCATTGAGATCGGACGTGAAAATAGTTTTTTTAAAAACAGAATAATAGCGTCAACTAGTAACTAAATAAAAACAAAAAGTTAAAAAAGTTTTTGAAACGTTCGAAAATTAAAAAATATATATTTCATCAAAAACAGATACACAATGCCGAAAATTACCGAAACAAAGTTGTAGTTCGAACTTTAAAACTACAGTCAGCCGGCGGTAGTTTAATTTGTACGTAACTCATGTTTATTCATCCGGATCTGCATGACTTTTCGGGTCGGATTCGGGCAACGGTAATCCCCTGGTTTACATAAATTGCGTGACGCGTTATGGTGCTTTTACATTATCTATGGCCTGTTTGTTTTGGTCATCTGAAAACAATAAGCATTTTAAAAAGCTTTTTTCACTATATTTTAAAAAAAGGATCCTTTGCCATCGCTTTGTCTGTTTATTAACCAGTTATCCTTTTTTCGTAAGGTCCATGAGATGTTTTCCCCGATGATGCCTTCGTTGTATAGTGCCAGACTCCAAACTCTCCTTTTGTTTGTGTACCTGCCCAGTAGTATAATATACCTCTTTAAAGATTGTGCCAACATTGACAGTGTGGTGTTAGATGCTTCTAGTAGATACTTAGGTTTTGGTATTCAATTGCCCTGGTGATCAAGGCATTACTACAATTGTACAATACTGCAGCATTGTGATGTGTGGGGTTTCTTTACCCTACCACCAACGTCGCAGTCTATTTTACCCTCAGCCTATCAGTCAAAGTTCCCACATGTCATGACCTGCTCGTAGTGCATGTTAATAAACAGCACAAGGCGGTGTTTTCCAGCAACACCACTGCCTAGAGTCAAGCTCTGACTTTACTGATAACTTTAATCTATACAAAAACCACTTGACGTAGATGAAATTTTGGCTGGGAACTAGTTTATAGTTTTTGGACTTTCGTTAAGTTCGGATTTTGTGACAGATTAAGGACGTGTAAAAACGGATGAAGTTGCGGGAGTCTGCTAGCAAACTGTAATCCACCGGCAGCCCTATCTCAAACAGCGATTATGGTAACGTAAGGGCAATTTTAAGAAATGAAATATCACGTGTCGCATTGAGCCAGCGTGGTGGACTATTGGCCTACCCATTTCAGATCCGAAGAGACTCGGGCTCAACAGTGAGCTATATGAATATGGGTTGGTAATGATGAAGGGCAATGGCTAACAAGAATTAGAGGCTACATCAAAAATGATGCAAAAAACCACAAACCTGTAATCACTGAAAAAGTTACAGATAGTAAAACCAAGGAATTTGCAAGTCTATGGGTCTAATTTTTATGCTTCCGATACACGTCAGCCCTCATTCTCACGAGAGCTTTTAACTTACGTTAAAAAAGCTCTCGTGCGAATAAAGGCTGACGGAGCAACGAGAAACTTAAATTGGTTTTAGCGACACTCCACGCTATCGGTGACCTGGTCGGCCTCCTAAGTTTTTGGTGCGAGCTCGACTGGATTGAATGAATCCAGCATTGACCCCAGAAAGACTCAAGTGCACCGACTGCACGATGAAAGAAAAAGGAGAAGATGCCGTTGCGATCTTTATTGTTACAGTTAAGATCTTAATCAGGTGGTTTTAGTGGACTAAACCCCAGCGAAACCGCCTGCCTTTCAGTTGCTATAAAATCCATAAAAAATAATATACAAATATGGCAGCCTGGTCATCAAATGAAGTAATTTCATACAGTAATGTGAAGAGCGCTTTAAAACGTTTTAATCCCCGTTCGTAGCGCGCAATAATATTGGCTTGTTAATTACAGATCACGTTCATTACGTTGTACCCGGAGCAATTACATAAAGGCTTATTATATGAAAACCTTAATCCCTATGAATATTATAATAACAACCTATTTTTATCAGTGTTGGGTGACCCTTCACTAGGTGGACCGATGACCGATGATCAAGCGGGTTACAGGGCACGATACCGCTTAGAAACTGTCAGAGATATAGGTAAAATACACTTGTACCTCTTCCATCTTAGACTGCATCGTCACTTAACATCAGGTGAGAGGGCAGTCTAAGCCTATCTTGTCATTGAATAAATAAAAAAAGTGCTGCTCGATGCTTGCGCCTCAAGACCATTTAGAAGATCTGATAGGTAGGTAGTAAGATGTAAAAATAATGAATAATATAAACAAAAGGTAATGAACACTTTATCAATACCTATATATAAATATAAAATTGCAGGTTCTATCTGATTTTACAATAACTGTATTTTATCGAGTGCATGTATGCCTAGTTACATGATATCTAAAGCACAATCGATACCTAAGTTTCTTTCTGTCTGAGCTAATCTTTGGAACGCCTGGACCGATTTCGATGACACTTTAATTGGAAGATAAGGAAGGTTATTGATAACATAAGGCTACATTTTATCCCAGAATAATCCATGGTGCCGACGGAATTTATGAAAAACTAAATTTTACGCGGATATTATGTCGACATAGAAAACCGATTTACAATTTTTACACCATACATTTATGTTACAGTAGAACTAAAAATAAAAGGCGAATTGTAAAACGTTCGTTTGAATTCTCGACGGCTAATTCTCTTACCTGATTGCTTGAATTACAGGGCTTTCAGACGTCGTAATTTTATTACAGGGAGCAGACAGGGTTGGCGCGTCTAGCGACTGAGCGTGTAAGGTATGGGCAATTAGAAATATCCAATTATTATGAAGTTTTCACCTTTCATAATAAAAACGAGAATCATTATCACATGAAACTTGACTTATATTTTAGTTAAAGTAATAAAACGGAGAGTAGAAACAGTGTGAAAAGAAATTAAGACAACTTCTTGATAACAAAATGTAGGTTTATATTCTAGCCGTACCTGCAATAAGACAAGAAACTTCATGTCACCCCTGTTAGAATGAAAGATATTAAAGTAGCCTTCGTGTTATTCCACACTTTAATCTATTGCTGTGCTAAAATTCATCCAGATCGATGTAGTTTTTTCCAGGACCAGGAGGTTTAGTCGATGATTGAGTAATTTACATCCATCTAAGTATCTTTTAAGCATCCTAGTTCGTTGAAAACTACTTTTTGCAGCAACAAAAACCAAAACGAAGAAGACGAAAGAACCAAATTAAGATGACTTCTTAAATTGTTTATAACAAGAGTGCTCAGTAATGAGGAACATGACCATGGTAGGAGGTCTCTCTACAGACTCAGACCAAGCTTAACTTAAGCTCCGAAACTACCAAATGGATTCGATTTTCCCCGGTATATTAATTAAGCTTAGCTTAGAATACATGCTTAGTTTCATTATGAATTGATGAGTTTGTCTACTTTTAGAAATCTGGTTTCAGATGTAGAAATTAAGTTTCGTGTAGAATCTGGAGGTGTGGATTTTCATCCTCCTCCTAACTAGTTAGCCCGCTTGCATCTTAGTTTGCGTCATCACTTACCATCAGGCGAGATTGTAGTCAAGGGCTAACTTGTAAAGAATAAAAAAAAACAATAACTTGTAAAAAAAAAGATGTACACACAAGCGTTAGGTTAGACAAGTAGACAATCGACAAACTGCGCGTTGGTGTTTGAAACTGAAATAATTCTTTAACAAAAGAACGCTAAATCGCTTGGCGTTACGTCTTTGACGGTAGGGTGGTAACTAGCCACGGCCGAAACCTCCCACCAGCCAGACCTAGACCAATTCAGAAAATCTCAATCTACCCAGCCGGGGATCGAACCCAGGACCTCCGTTTTGTAAATCCACCGCGCATACCACTGCGCCACGGAGGCCTTCAAAAGTCTATCTATTTGTAGGTATTTTGACTCTACTTTATTTCAGACTTTGCGGACTGACTCGAAAAGTTTAGTCGAGTCGAACGTCAGTGACCTACTGAAAGAAATTACATAATACTCGAAAAGTAAAATGAATATTTAAGTTAGTATTTTTATTCGCAAAAAAAAAATGAAATTACACCAATCAATCATTAATTATTAAATTCGTATGTTTTACATATTTTTTAAAATTCGAACGTCAGAGTCCGGCTGACCAATTAAAAATAAATTACGGGGCGGTCCCGAGAGCAATGGCGGCCAGGGTTGACATCTCATTCAATGTAATTATAAATAATTAATTAACAGTTTCATCATTATTTCCATTTCTTTTAACATAAATTAAACTATTCGTTTATTAAATTCTATGCCTTAAATTTATTTTTGGGTTTTATCAAAAGGTGTAAATAGAATGACATTCAAGTGAGCAAACGACTGTTTACAGGAATGTTAATAAAATATGTTATGTAGCTTTGTTTACGCTATATAAACTCCAAAATTTCGATTCAATTAATTCATCGTATTTAAAAGATAAATTTATCTTTTCATAGTGTCAGTTTATAATAATTTTATTCATTGTATTGTATATACTGTCAATATTTATTGTTTACTAGCGGACGCCCGTGACTTCATCCACGTGGAATTTAGTTTTTTACAAATCCCTCGGGAACCATAGATTTTTCCGCGATAATTGTGTTAAACCAGGCTATAATATATCCCAATACCAAATTTCAGCTAATTCGGTTCAGTAGTCGAGGCGTGAAAGAGTAACAAACATTCATATCATCAAAATCATCAGTTTTCGCAAATCTCGGGAAACCATGGATTTTTCGGGATTTAAAGTAGCCTACGTAGAGTAAAATCTATTTCCATTCCAAATTTCAGCGAAATCGCTTCAGTAGTAGCATATAACATATATCCAAACATCCATAAAAAACTTTCGCTTTTATAATATTAGTAGTTCCCTTAAAATAGCATAACAAAAAACCTTCTCGTAGACTGAGGCATGTGAAGTCAGGGTCAAAAGCTAATTTTTTTTTAAATATCAAAACAATATAGTCCAATTTATGCGATAAAAGTCCAACGACCAATTGATAACCTTCTTGAACTCGTCTAAAAATAAAAGCTCCCGCGTACTGCATAATTTATGTTAATGTGAGCAGAATAATTTAAATATATTATCTGTATATCCGCCATTATCGTCACCAAGTTATCGGTTTAGCGTATCTGAGCTGTTAATTCAGTTAGCTTCCGTCGCAACTGTTAATGTCACAGATAATAATTAGCTTCTGTGCTGACCTGCACCTAATACATTGTATAACGATGTTTTATAGCTAAGTCTTGAATTTGTCTTTATCTCTCTTTGTCTATCACGATAGTATAGAAAGAGACACAAATGTCACTCTTACTAAAACATGAATTTGTCTTTATCTCTCTTTGTCTATCACGATAGTATAGAAAGAGACACAAATGTCACTCTTATTAAAACATTATTACAGGATTGCGCTAAGTCACCGGTGTTCGTTAAGTTAATCAGTTAAAGAGAATGAAAGCTACCGAATGTTTTGGCTATTGACAACGAAAGGTTTTCAAAGAAGGTATTCTCAACAGCCAGTGTAAACAGAAAGCGTTTTTGTGTTCTGCGTTTCGGGTTCTCTGAAATGCATCACGCAGATATCACGTAGTTCGATTGCCTTCTTTCTCTATAAGATATCAAGTTAGCAAATAGCCTGGGTTGTTAATAAAATATTTTTTTCGTAATAATTTATAATATGAAGCCAACCTAATTGGTAGCCCTGTATACTTTTTAAAAGTGCTACAGAAAATGCATCGTGAAATATGCCGCGATGAAATTCTCACGTTCTAATTTTAAAAGATCCTCAGTACCTATAGCATGTTACTGTTAAAACTTGAACTCAGACAAAACATTCCGTTCCTAAGTACATAGATGCTCTCTTTTATAACTAAATATGTATTTTTTGGAATGTGCTCATTGTAATTATCTAAATAATTAATTAATGCAATCATTAAGAAGATTTAGTTTTTTGTCTAAACTAATATTATATTATAGAGGTAAGATTTGATTTTTTGTTTATTTGTTGTAACGAGTAGGCTCCAAAACTAACCGAGTGATTCGCAAATGGAACCTACATTATCAGCATGTAATAAAATTACGCAGGTGAAACCGCGGGTGTCTGCTATATGGAATGTAAGAAGAAATACAATTCTTTCTTTGACCGCAACATGACGTATATGCGACGTTCATGAAATTCAAATTTAGAAATCGTGTTCGCTTTTTAAATCCAGGATTACTGGCTGTAGCCGCAATGTCAAACTAATCGGGCTTAATTCTTATTTCGAATTTGAATTTCGAACATGTTCGATTTTGTTTCTGTGAATTCGAATGGATTTTGACGTTGCTTTGTTCTTTTAAGCGGATTTACTTTGTTGACTTTTTTATTTTAAGCTTTTAAAAGATTTCACTTTGATGAATCCGATGATTGATTGATGCGATGCTTCCTAAAAATATTAGTTTTGTATCGAAAAACAATATGGGACTAAAATTGATTCCAGCTCGTAGAGAGGATGAATGACAAGAGCCTAACAGAAAGATAAGGCGAGGGTGAGTGGAAATGTTGGTAAGGGAATGCTAAGACGAACGTTTCTGTACCAAATTGGACCTAGCAATAAACTGTAAATTACGAGAAAGAAAAATAATATTAGTAATTTAAAAACTCATTGTTTTCATTTTATTGATTTTGTGTTTAACTAGTGTACGGCCTTGACTTCGTCCGGATTTTCCGAGACAATAAGAAGTCCAAGAATATGTTGCTCAATTACGGTCTCTATCTTCCATTAAACGATCCCATCAAATCGGTTTAGCCGTTCAGAGATTAGCCCGGACAAAGAGACAGACAGACAGAAAAAAATTAAAACAAGTTAGTTTGTGTTTTAGTATAGTAAACTATGAGCACTTTGGATAACGCAGTTCTTTTGAAATCAAAGATAAATATTTAAATTTTATATGTATGTGTTGATGTATTTTTAGATATATATATTCCTAAATTTGTGAAAATAAAAGCTAATAATTATTAGAATTATGAGGACTGGGTGCAATTCCGTTATCATACAGTCGTCGACGAATTATTCGCCTACAACACGTTTTATTCTAATTTGAACTTTATGTTTATAGGTTGACAAAATTAAAATTTCACTAACAACGAAGTTGCCATGGATACGAGCGGTGTCACAGCGCTGTAACTCTACAGATTACAGAGACCGTTCTTTATTTGAAACTGAGTAAGTACCTATTTTAGAAAAATAGTGCTTATAAAAGCAAAATCCCTTGTCTCATATTTATATTTTGTGAACGCTTATACACTGAATATTTTACGAGTAAGTTTGTAATTCAAAATTGGAATACATATTTGGAGCTTTGGAAATGACAACTTTTAAAAGCACAACCTGAAAAATAGTTTCTTTTCTTTCGTAATATTAACTTTGTGTTTTGTGTGTGCGCAAATTCAAGCCGCGCTGAGCTAAGCCCCCGGATAATATCCCGGACACGAGCAAATGAGAGTTTCATGACATCGCCCGAGAGTGACTTAAGCTCGCTCACTGTGGAGTGAGTTACTAATTATATTATAGCTTGGCAAATTCATTCGTAACAGTCTCGATGGTACGCGCGGCCCGTGCGTACGACTTCACAACCGCGCAGTCCTTCCCCCCCGTCGATCGCAGATCATGGGTGTTTCATCAACCAACTTGCTAAGCTATAATGAAATATGTTATCGCCGCGTTGGCCGCTTTTAAATTTGCATGTTTACGAATAAATAGTGTAGGAAATAGTAGTCTGTGTCGCTCGATCTCGTGTTGTCGTCAGTGTGCTCGTGGCGTCCACATCTCTTGTTGTGTAATTCTTTATGTGTTACTTAGAATAGACGGGGAGAGTGACTTGAGTGGAAAAGGGGAGTGTTTGTATGACTGTATATGAAAGGTCCCTTTAACCCTACACACATCGTTCACAAGTGCGTGACTCCACTCAAGGTCATTCTCTGCCATTCTAGGGTCTTATTTTGGTTACAGTTTGATTTGTTAATTAAGTTGTCCTGACAAGTGTTGTGAATCATAACGTTTGTTCGACATTAGTTTTCTTATATTTGTAATCATTTTCGAGTCCTATTATAAATATTTATAACTCACTAGCGGTGCGACTTCGTCCACGTTTAATCTGGCTTTCTAGCAAAATCCGGACGTTTACTAACTAAAAACTACCTCCTTGCCAAATTTCATCTTTCTACGTTAAGTGGTTTTCGATATTTCGTGATGAACACCCTCTTATATGATTGTGTAGAAGAAGAACTAGTAGGGGGTCGACCAACATTGCGCATTTCGTTTCATTCACACATATTTTCTAGAAACTAGACACTTATTCTAGATATATTATAATATAGCTGCTTTATTGCTCTTCTGAGGTCATGACGATTTTCAGTAGCAGCTTGGAATTGAGAAGTTACAAACCGAGTATTATATGCCCTGAAGAGCACGCTAGTAGTCACTATCCTTACATCAGATAGTGACCATTTAGAATCATAATCATCACTATAATCCCGACCACCCTCATTGGCACGGCGTGGTGGGCTTAAACCCCAAATCTTCTATCCTGTAAGGCAAACGGCCTGGCTCTGTAGGGTGACATTCAAATAGGGTGACAATGATGAATATAATCTGTAGTTTTTGTTGTTTCTTTGGTCTCTATTAAGGAACTCGATTCATGTTCTGTTCGAACGTTGGCTTACAAAATTATCCATGGACAATGAAAGGACATGTATTTAAGTTCAAAAATTAATTGTTTTCTAGAAACCGATCGCTACGCCAACTACGTGGTGGGAGGCTGCGGCCGTGGCTAGTTACCACCTTCAAAGACGTACCGCCCAGCGATTTAGCGTTCCGGTACAATGTCGTGTAGAAACCAAAAGGCGTGTGAATTTTCATCCTTCTCCTAACAAGTTAGCCCGCTTCCATCTTAGATTGCATCATCACTTAGCATTGGGTGAGATTGCAGTCAAGGGCTTACTATATTACCAACAAATTAAGTAGATTTGTATTCAAAATTGGAATACATAATAAAGGTATCACCGTCATAATTTTTGTACAAGGAGTTATAATTAACTTTAAAAAGATTTCTCATTTCGCGCATTGAATGTGTATTCCCCGAACAAGCAGTTTAATTTTTAGTGCGAATTTAAATTTCGAACGTATTCCATTTAACTTCGCGAGCGCCATAATTATTATAAAGCGTATATTTTCTCGCGTCCAAATTCGTTCTGTTGAAAATAAATACTTTTAAAAGTAACTTTATTCAAAGCCGTTGAATATATTTTAAAGTAGATACTTTTGTAAATGGCGAAATAAATTTGGAATATATTAATAACTAGCGGACGCCTGTGACTTTGTCTGCGTGGAATTTGGTTTTTCACAAAGCCAAATTGCTTCATTGGTAGTGGCGTTAAAGTGTAACAAACATCCAAACCAACATCTATACAAACTTTCGCGTTTATAATATTAGTAGGATTACTTAAATTTGATTATAATACACAGAAGATTTTGCATACGATAAATAAAAGTTAAAGAAAGTAAAAGTATTAAAATTTGAACTGAGAATCTCTTTTCTTTACAGCGTTTTTGGAGCAATATGAAACCAAGTTTTTTCTATCTAAACAAATATTATAAAGAAGAAAGATTTGATTTTTTGTTTGTTACGATGTAACACAAAAACCACTCGACCGATTTTAAATATTCTTTCACCATTACCTATGTTTTCACCGATTAAAAAAAGCCATATTTTATCTCGATATTTTTAAAGGTACGGAAACAATGCGAGTGAAACCGCGGGGCGGTTGCTAGTAAATTAAAGAAAGTTAAAAGAGTCTGCTTCCACAGTGAGTTAGCCCAATATCTCGTGACCGCGAAGCAGCATTATTAAAACATTAGTCGCAAAGAAAAATGTATTTTTTGAGTCGTGGGGTGATATTTACAAGGTCTTGTTACGTCATCAAGCAATTCACCATTGTTTCTTCATTAAAGTAGAAAATAGACTGATGAATGAATGAATGATCGTTTGTTCATAGAAATGTAAGTTAACATGATTCTAATCACTACTGTAGATACGTGAATAGTCCATCAGTTACATCAATAGTCTCCAAAGATTTTTTTTTTGCTATGGAGACGACGAAAATATGACATAGATAATAATTATGCAATGTGCAATCAATCAATTTATTTATTTGCAGATACATGCGTACATATATATACAGGTGGTCGGTAGAGGTAGATGGTAAATGTATCTTGCTAATTTGTCATGCAAATTATTTATTAAGTATGTATTATTAAATTAATTCAAATGACAATTTCATCATTTAAAATTTAGATCTTTACAATTTTATTAGTAAACATTTTATAATTATATTAAAAAAAAATTGTTAGCTTGTACATTTTAAATATGTTATATTCAATTTTAAAAGGAAATGAAGAATCTATTATGGTACAGAGCAATGAGGCGAAGCCGAATTGCACAATAGACTACACGAGTGCTACGATGGCTAATTACGTGCAGTGGCATACAATACTTTTTCTACGACCAAGATAAAAGAAATTAAGCTAAATAATATTTGTATGAATAATAATATATGTATGGGCCTCCTAGGTTTTGTCTTTTTTTATGGAAGCCTGATTTTTTGAAGCCATTGAACTATTTAAAAATTAAAAAATAATCATTGTAACTGTAAATTGTAAGCTTGACGGCCGCGTAGCGCAGTGGGTGACCAATGACAGTGATCCTGTTTTATGCATCTACAGTGTTGGGTTCGATCCCCACAACTGAAATTCAAATATATATATATATGAAATCGCAGGAGCTATACTTAATACAATATTCAACATGAGCAAAGTGCATCTAAAGTCTGTGTATAAATCAATATAGGGATGTGAGGGTCGTTTAGTGACGTCATATCACTTCCGGCGCTCGGAAGTCAAATCAGTTTGCCCCGGACCGCCACTTCCGGTTTGGCTACGGACACACCTGGTTGGATGGCTTTAATTATAGTACCCACTTAGTTCACCCTGCGACTTCGCATGACAAGTTAAGCAATACGTTATCAACCCATATTCGGCTCACTGCTGAGCTCGAGTCTCCTCTCAGAATGAGAGGGGTAAGGCCAATAGTCCACCACGCTGGCCCAATGCGGATTGGCAGACTTCACACACGCAGAGAATTAAGGAAATTCTCTGGTATGCAGGTTTCCTCACGATGTTTTCCTTCACCGTTTGAAACACGTGATATTTTATTTCTTAAAATGCACACAACTGAAAAGTTGGAGGTGCATGCCCTGGACCGGATTCGAACCCACACCCTCCGGAATCGGAGTCAGAGGTCATATCCACTGGACTATCACGGCTTCAAGTAGTTAAGCAATGGAATTAGCAAAATATAGTCATGGTATAACGTAGCAAATTGATATGGAAATGAAGAAGACATTTAATTTGAAATTCGTTTTTCTCAATCTACTACGCTTTTGCAAGTATTTAAGTATTTTTGAAAACTCTACGTTCAATAAGTTAAGTTAAAACCACTGTTTCAGAAATCCTTCAGAAAATTATATTATCAATTTTTTTGTTAAATTTAATTTAATTCTATTTAGTAATATTTAATATTTCATTTATAGGTAAAGAAATAGAAAACTATTTCTACCAAAGAAAATAAATATAAATTAAACAGTGAAAAGCAAAAGTGAATAGAATAAATGAAATATAAAAAGAAAAAAGTTTACTGAATGGAATAATTAATTGATTGAATAAAATAGTTGCAAAAGATAAAAAGTTCTACATCGAAGGTAAAGATAAGTGTAAGCAAATTTGAGGAATAAACGAAACGGATCTTTTTAAACGAGCTTAAAAAGTTCTGGGTACTTGTAGAGTGAATAAAGTAAACGAAGAGATGTAATGAACCCAGAGCGACCTTTAGTGACATTTTGCTGTTTTTTATAGCAATAGTTTTACCATCGCCGATTATAGAGCATAACTAAGGCTGCCTAAGAGAAACGGACTAATGCGAAGCGGAGTTGCGTACTCTGTCTGTTCACAGGAGAAGAGCGAGGCTGCGGAGCAAAGTGAGAAAGTAATGTGAAGCCGAGTTGCAAACGAGATTCTCCGCACCGCTTACCGTTTTTATGTGATTTTTGAAACTAGCTAGTCCACTGAAGAGAAGCGAGATTTTGTGTAATCTTATTGGTTGGTATTTCTCCGTTTCTCGACTCAGCTGCCTCGATCCGCTTCGGTGGACTGGCAGCCTTATACGGAACTTCCAGAAAGATGTCGCATAATTACTTCACTAACAATCAACCTTGTTATACGCTTCTTTATCGGGACTTAAGCTATTGAATACGATATCACCTATTACAAATACAAATTATTATTTAATATGAGTAATTTGTCAATCACATTATAATTAATAAAAAAAATATTTTAGGAGATACTACTGATGATTGTAATATAAATGATTTCTAATTAGCAAGTAAGCATTAGTATTAGTAGCAATTAGGAGTACTTTTATATACTCCTCACTATATTGAGTTATTAGTTTAGTAATTTGCCATAAGTTACTGAAGTAATCTGAACATCTCAAGTTTGGCTACTTACGACTAATTATTTATTATTTATTCATCTAAGTTACTAAGTACTTCGGATCGTCTCCCATCTGTCACTGAAGTGACCCGCAGATATCAGTGCCGTTGGAGTGAATAAATAACAGTAGGATAAATAAAAGTTGATAAACTGCGCCGACCCTTGTCAGCGGCTAATCAGACGGACGGACGGGAGATTTGATTTATTTATACGGCGGAACTTGTGTTACTCTTATTTTTACCTAAAAGCAAATTCTCCAAAGGTATCATTACACATAGAGTTTTAAAGTGTAGAGGAGCAATCAGTGCATGCATAAACGTTAATAATTTGTTTTGTTTTTAATATAATTCAGTTTATACTGCCGATGAAGTCGGCAATGTGCGCTGATTAAAATTTTAAACTATTAACTTACTGAGACTTTAAATAAAATTATATTTTAATACAAAACCCACGATTCACCTCGCTTGCTCAAAACGCACACCGAGACGTCTTTCGCGCATTAAATTAATTTGAGAATTAGAAAAAATGTGTAAGAACGTCTTTTTATAGTGTAAGTTCTGGGATGAATGGCATATAGTATGATGCTTTATTTAACCAATAGTAGATTAACAAAATGACCTTCTACGCATATCGCCCGATCGGGTCCACCAATCACACCATAGTCGTAGGAATTTTGCCTAGCTACTTTGGTATTTGAAGTTTTATAATTTAAATAACTAAACTAAAATTACTGCCGTGTGAACATTATTATTCTAAAATGTAAGCTATCGTGTACAGTTTATTTCAAACAGGCTGTTTACAATGCTTTTATTACATCAATATTACATATTTGTGACCATCGGTCTGGAAAGCCAATTATGCAAACACTCAATATGTCTCAAGGCTCTTTTATATTCTTGTGCACCCGAAAATGTAACATGTTAGTTTATGTCCATTCTTTAATCGGCCATTTTTGCCCGGATATTTTTAATCCGCGACAACGACAGTTCTTATCAATTGGTCGTGATCAGCATAGATCGTGCCGTGCGATCGATCGCACAAGAGTATGGTGATGCCTTTATGGAGGTTAATAAATAAATAAATATATCAATTTATTTATTGTGTTTTGAAATTCAGTCGTAAATAGCTTACAAACAAACTCAATCGCATATGCTATATCAGTACGAATTATTTGAGTCAGCTTGATTTCACATGTTATTCATATCGCGTATCTGCGCACAATAACTCTGTGTGTGTCTTTTAAGTGATGCCCCTAAAGGTGGTCTTCAAAGGAAAAACAAATATTTATATCGTGTTTTTATAGTTATCAATTAGATCGTTTCTCGAGCCCTATCAATGAATACAAAAAATGTAATTTATACGTTTTATTGAAATAATTATGTTGTACTGGAAAAAATTAAATGAAAACAAAATAAACCTATTATGAATATGTTAGAACGTGATATTAATATATTCGATATAATTACGAGAATAAGCAAGTTTTAGAATTTTCACAAAATATAAATTCCATGAAAATCAGGGCTCAATTCTCCCTCCTCCCTCTGTCCTCCTTACGCCCTTGAATAGCTACAGTTCAGACGCGACCCCTACCGGTAGGTATTCGAATAAATGCAGTCCAGAGTTCACCGCCTGTCTGAGGACTTATAAGGGTGTTCAATAATTCGAGACTCGAGTGTTTGAGGTAGGTGTTTAGTTTTAATCTGATTAAACTTTATGAATGTTGAGAGAATTTAGAAAATTTTACAAAAGTTAGATTATCAAGTATTTCATTTATTATCGTCTTGAAACACTTGTTTATTCCAAGTGTAGCGAATAATGCGCCAAGTTATCTAAGTGTCTAGTTATATCTCAATGAGTTTTTTAACATTACAGACAACTTAACTTTGAAGTTAAAAGTTCGTCAGTGTCTCATTGTCTTCTAGCTCGGTTATCCACCGAATCCTACAAAGCAGTTTACTTGTATGATTGTATGACATCTATCTATGTATGTCCGTGATTTTTTCAACACTATCCGATAGTATGTATATTGGTCCATGTTTAATTGAAAAAAAAATGTAATTTTTTTATATCAATTATTATGTAGTTTATACCTACTATGATTATAGTCTTAGCGTCTTAATGTATGCAGGAATATATTAAATTTTAATTTTTGATTTTTAATGGATGGTGGTTTCATTAAAATATAATAAAATATAGCTTTTATTTTTAGTATTTAAATAGAGTAAAAGCTAGTTTTTAATGGATCGAGCAAATCTTCACCGCTAAAAATTATTTGCTGTTAGGTAAGGTATAAGGTATTTATTTGATCGATTTTCGATTTTATATAAATATAATAAAATACTTATTATAATCGGTAGATAATATAATACTTATTAAATATGATATTCCATTGTCAGTGACTAGTATTGTGTTGTGATAATCAGTAAAATTATGGAATTAACTCAAAACACTTGACGGCACCATTCGGTTTGGCGATTTGTCATAAAAAATAATAACTCAGAGAATTTGAAAAGTGGTATTAAATAATAAGAGACAATGGCGCACAGGCCGCCTCAGCTTCAGTGAATTCATTTGCCACTCGGCCGGCTGCTGTGGACGGTCATATGCAATGTGAGCTATTTCAGATCTTTGACGTTTTTTGCTATTATCCACGAAAATCCGACAAATCCAAATGTCAACGTCACTTTCGTATAAGTATGTCAACTAGCATACAGATTATATAGTACTAGCGGACGCCCGCGACTTCATCCGCGTGAAATTTAGTTTTTCACAAATCCCTCGGGAACCATGGATTTTTCCGGGATAAAAAGTAGCCTATGTATTAATCCAGGCTATAATATGTCTTAATACCAAATTTCAGCTAATTCGGTTCAGTAGTCGAGGCGTAAAAGAGGAACAATCATACTTACACACTTACACACAAACTTTCGCCTTTATAATATTAGTGTGATTATAATAAATGTAATTTAACTACTGTATGATATCAGTAAGCACCGGATGACATTTGTAACATTCGTAGAATCTCAATTTCGTATAAGTATGTCATTATTATTATCAGAGGCTAACAATTGTAACTGGAACCGACGGCCTAACGTGCTATCTGAAGCACGGGGGTGTAATCACCATCTAATTAAGAGCGCGCAGCACGTCGGTACGATATGGATAAAATTCGAAGCGCAAAACGAGATTATGACTTTCACGTGAGTGAAAAGCACGGAGCGATTGACGCACGACGCAAATTTTATGACGTGAGCGCCAAAACCATTTTTACCTAATTGCAAGTAAATTAAACAACATAACGAAAAACAAAATGGCCATGTTGGATAGAAGCAGGCGTTACTTTGCGGAAGTTCATCATGATTATATAATGATTTATTTATTTTGCTATCATCCGCGAAAATTCGGCGAACCCATGCGACAACGTCACCCAGGTCCGACATTTCCTAATACCTAATTTTCTATGCAAAACAAAAATTTAAGAAAATAAGTTTGCTTTTCCTGAGATAGAAAGCAAAATATGAGCAAAACATGTATTTTTCAAAAAAATAAACTATCGAGAAAATTTTTACAAACTGTGTATTTTGTATAGTCATAACGAAGTTAACACTTTGAAATATCATTTACCCAACTATCAGGCTCCTAACTTTTCTAGAATCCGAGATCCAGAACTATTTGTAACCACCAAATTACATATTGCACACTCTTAACTATGGGCAGGATTATCATAAGATAACTCTGAATAATCATTAAAACTGGATTATTAAGGGTACCTTGTCTGTTTTGTCTTCAATATTTAGCCGTATATTATTTCATCTATGGCATAACGCCGTCCGCTAAGCTGATCTTGCAACAGGAAATATCATTAGGTACAGTTGATCCGGAAAAGAGGCTTCCGCGTCCCTGTGCATTGCCACCTTATTTATTTATTTATTTATGGCTCAAGTGTCTTACACTCCTTCCTGATACTTCGATCTTAAGGAGTTCTAAGGGCGTATATAGTCGCGGGCGTACGCTAGTTCAACATAAAGTGATCTTATCATCATCATCATATCAGCCGATGAACGTCCACTGCAGGACATATACCTTTTGTAGGGACTTCAAAACATCACGATACTGAGCCACCTGCATCGAGCGAATCCCTGCGGCTCGCTTGATGTCGTCAGTCCACCTGGTGGGAGGTCGACCGACAATGCGCTTATTAGTACGGGGTCGCCATTCCAGCACTTTGGGATCCCAACGTCCATCGGCTCTTTGAACTATGTGCCCCGCCCATTGCCACTTCAGCTTCGCAACTCGTTGAGCTATGTCGGTGACTTTGGTTCTTCTGCGGATCTCCTCATTTCTGATTCGATCACGCAATCATCATCATTATCAACACATATTCGGCTCACTGCTGAGCTCGAGTCTCCTCTCAGAATGAGCGGGGTTAGCTCAATTGTCCACCACGCTGGCCCAATGCGGATTGGCAGACTTTACAAACGCAGAGAATTGTGAAAATTCTCAGGTATGCAGGTTTCCTCACGATGTTTTCCTTCAACGTTTGAGACACGTGATATTTAATTTCTTAAAATGCACACAACTAAAAAGTTAGAGGTGCATGCCACGGACCGGATTCGAACCCACACCCTCCGGAATCGGAGGAAGGGGTCATATCCACTGGGCTGCCACGGCTCACATCACGCAAAGATACTCCTAACATAGCTCGTTCCATCGCCAAAATGATCTACATGAAACAAAATATAAATAATTTTGTAGTATATTACTAGAAACAAAGTGTTATGATTTTCTCAAATACCATTAGCCACGGTATTAAGTTTGTTTGCAGTAGATACGTATTTTATTATAAATTTGATGCCACGTTTTGCATAACACCGTCCGCTATAGAGCTCATCTTGCAGCAGGAAATATCATTAGCGGTACAGTCGGCCCGGAAAAGAGGCTTCCGCGTCCCGGTGCATCGCCGCCCTAATTATTTATTTATGACCCGACCGTCTCACACTCTTCACTGAGCAACTCTGTTTATTGCTTGAGTTACTTCGTTTTTTTATATGATGAAAAAGTAGTTATACAGTTCTCTGTAGCCAACAAACTAGCTAAACTAAAGTAGTATTATTCATCATCATCATCATCATCATATCAGCCGATGGACGTCCACTGCAGGACATAGGCCTTTTGTAGGGACTTCCAAACATCACGATACTGAGCATTATACGGTAATAATACAGTAATACTATCTATATTTCGCCTTTTTTGGTCGCCTTCGGACTTCTACCTGCTGTTCGGCAGAGCATGACCGGTTTCATCATTATCATAAGCATTGAGCAGTGATAGCCCAGTATATGACCTCTGCCTCCGATTCCGGAGGGTGTGGGTTCAAATCCGGTCCGGGGCATGCACCTCTAATTTTTCAGTTAGGTGCATTTTAAGAAATTAAATATCACGTCTCTCAAAACGGTGAAGGAAAAATATCGTGAGGATTTTGATATTTCTATACGTGTGTGAAGTCTGCCAATCTGCATTGGGCCAGCGTGGTGGACTATTGGCTTAACCCCGAGAGGAGACTCGTGCTTAGAAGTGAGCCTAATATAGGTTGATAATGATGATGATGATATCATTGTCAGCCGATGGACGTCCACTGCTGGACATAGGCTTGTTGTATGGATTTCCAAACCATACAACATGCCTATGTCTCGAGCCACCAGCATCCAGTAGCTCGCTATAATGTATGTTCTTTGTTTATGGGGAGCATATAGCAATATGCTGAGTTGGGACCTTTTTCTAGGTTATGCCACATATCGCAGGGTATTATTCTTAAATAGTTGTGATGTGTGATATATTGTAGTAATAAATATATTTTCTTTCTTTTTTTCTATAAGTCGGATGATGTTGCCAGTCCACGTTGTGGATGTAGACCACCATTTTCCGTTGCGTTCGCCATTTTAATACCTTGGGACCCCAACGTCCATCGGTTCTTCAAGCCATATGATCTGCCCATTACAACTTTAATGGGATAGTCTTGAGCTTAGAGAGATAGGTTATTCCCAATTATTTAACAACTTTAACTATAAAATTACCAACTGCAAAATAATATTATAAATAACCAAAAAAATAAAAAATATTTTTTTTTATATTTTTATTACTTTTCAATATTATAACAAATATCTCGTTCAATTTTTCAAGCTTTTTTGTAGCTTTCTTTGTAGTAGGCAGATTTTCTATTTAATTTTTTCATTATTTTTTTCTTTTAATAAAAACTTTGCACGATTTGATAAAACATGTTTATTTATTTATTTAAACGAATTACAAATTAAAACTTAAACCTCTCGCCAAATTAGCTTAGCAGTCTGTTGGCAAGTCATGCAAGGTACGTAAAGTCAATTCCCTCACACACCTATATATAAGCACATGGGCGTTGCAAAACGTCTACAATTCGACGTATATACGCGCCCCAAAAGCGCCGTTTGCAAAATTGTAGCGATACCCTCCGCCCCGCGGGGCTCGTTCCGACGATTATAATCCTCCACTAGGACGAAGTAAATCCTCTTTAGCCATGCGAATATTCGGCTAATTAACTTTACTTATAGCTAGATTATTTTGGCGTGTCAATACACACACTGTGCATGTTTCTTATTACAAAGATTCTAACAACTAGTTAAAAACAAAGTAATGTAAAAAGGAAATAAGTAAGTCTTAGCTGTAGGATTTTATGTGGCATTATTCGCCCAGAGAAGTACAAGTTAATTTTTATTAAAGTATTTTTGAATAATCCCTTCAAGGTTCCCTGAAAACTAGTTAAAAGCATTGTCTAACACAAACAAATTATAGCAATTTTCTCTGGGAATATCGTCCGAAAAGGCGCTCTTATTAAAAATTGATGGTTCACAGACATAATTCCGCGGGACATTACCGTGATTTAGGACGTAATTAAACTTAACGAAGCTCTGTCGCGTGCTTGCTTTGTAAATTTTTTCGCCATTTTGTCTTTTATTCCTTTTATGAGAAATTGAGGCAAAACGATCTTTTATAAACTAATAATTGACGGATTACTTTGACGAACTACTGCCTTTAGGGTTTTGAAACTTTGGATTATACTTGTAATTTTCTGGACCTTGGGTTTGGTTATCGAAATGTTAGGGTTTTATTTCATCCAAGAAATTCACATTGGTGCAGTGTGGTGGGCTCAATAGACTATACAATTATGAATTGATAGCCATTATACCATAGGTAAGTATGATAGCTAATTATGGAATTTGGACTATGGTGACTCATGGTATCCCGTAGATGCTCGTGATATATAAACATACAAAAAAACAATAAGCTATATTTGACCGTGTGAGGTACCTGAACCCGTAAAACCTTCCAAAGCCACCACAAATCAAACTCGTCAATTGGCTACCGTAACTATCAATGGTAGACGCAGGGGCGGACAATTCCAGTCATAAAATGAGATATCATTTACTATTATGTATTTTCTCTATCTTAGTTAAAGTTAAAATTTCAATCAGGCTTATTTTACAAGCACTTTCGAAACGTCAGGTTATATTATAAGATAATGATGGTAATAATTATAATTATTGAGTAAAGCCCACAACAAACTCAGGCAGGTACTGTTTAACAATTAAATTTATGTAAGTATATACACAATATGCAATATTATTGTCTGTATATATACGAGTAACTAACCAAAATGCAAAAGGTAACTGTCAGTAGAGCCGTAGGCCTTTTGCGCATATTGATTCGTGCAACAAAGCTTTGTAAAGCAAATAAATTCGTTCAGCCGCTCGCATGATTGAGTTACAAACATACAAATTCACAAATATCCATATTTATAATACAACTAGCTGTCCCACGGTTTTACCCGCATAGATTCCGTAAAAATATCGGCATTATTATTTTGTACTATTTTATAACATAATCCATGTTCTACATTTCAAATACATTTCCTCGTTGAAATGTGATTAAGTAAGAAATATTCTTTTCTTCTTACTTAAGACTTTAAAGCTTAACTTTCTTTCTAAAGAAATTAAATATCACGTGTCTCAAAAGGTGAAGGAAAACATCGTGAGGAAACCTGCATACCTGAGAATTTTATGATTCTCAGTGTGTGTGAAGTCTGCCAATCCGCATAGGGCCAGCGTGGTGGACAATTGGCCTAACCCCTCTCATTCTGAGAGGAGACTCGAGCTCAGCAGTGAGCCGAATATGGGTTGATAATGTTGTTAAAAAAAAAGAAATATTCACTCATATTAATTATAAGTACTCATATTAATCAAAAGTTGCACTTAAAATATTATATTATAGATGCGAATGTAAGATTTTTGTTATGCTTTTATGTCTAAGCCACTAAGCCGATTTCGAAAACTCATTCGCCAATGGAAAGTTACATTATCAGCAAGTAATAGTGTTTTGTATCGTCACACTATCACGGTAATGGGAATAGAACTGGTGAGATGGTGGAATGTCGTAGTATTAGTATAAACTTGTATTAGTAGCATCATACCAACATTGTTTTCATAGCACTTCGTAGTTGGCGTAGCACGTCGTAGCATTTCGTAGCACGGCGTAGCGGCTCGTAGCTCACTCGAATAAATCACTCAAAGCGTGTTTTGTGTGATTTACGAGTCGACACCGTGAATTGAAAATGCGTTTCACTCTATTCTCACTTGTATTATGTATTAGGATTTCATAACTTTAACTATTTGTTAAACTTATTTTGGGTACTAATATAGTTGATATTATAATATTCATATACATTTATATACTACATATAAATACTTATATAATATAAATACACACAGACACTGGAAAATACCCATGCTCAACACACAAATTCCAGTTGTGGGAATCGAACCCACGGCCGTGGATGCAGAAAGTAGGGTCACTACCCACTGCGCCACGCGTCAATTATATACATCCTTCAATGTACATAAAATTAAAAATCATTAATTAATATTCCTTTAAATTATGAATGTGAAGAATTAATAAAAGATAATCAAATAATTATTATTAAGAAAAATATGGTATGTATATTATGAATATTTTAAAATGTTTTTGCTTCAGTTTGTGCGCAAAATTAAAATACATAATTTAAGATATTAAAAGTTTGGTAAATAATAAGTAATAATGTAATCCAGTAATATATCATAAGTATTAGGTAAGAACACTTTCATTTTATTTATTTATTATTATTAAGAAACACTAGAAATTAAAAAAAACCACTAACTACGGCCAGGGCCAGGTCTCTCTTCTTATAGGAGAGTATATGAAGCGTATACCCACTATGTTGCTCTAATGTGGGTTGGCGTATTCATACCGTAAAACACTTTAATGTGGTTGTTATAAGTGGTATATGGGAAAACCCACAAATAAACGGCTTGAAGACAATATATCTTATTACAAACAGTTTATTATAATATAATGTATTACCGTTTGCTCGCCCATTGTGAGGCGCTATACAACACAATACAATAATGAGGAGGTAATGGTTATGTAATATTCACCTAAAGCTGTATTAGTTTGTTATTATTAGGAGCTATGATGGCACAGAGAAATGTATGGAGACGCCTGTCTATGTTATAACAAAACTTTAACAGGTCGAATTTTGTACATTGCAGATATTTTGATAATTTTAATTGGATATATTGATAATTTTTTTATTTCTTGTCTGTGTGTCTCTCGGTCTATCCGTATTTTTGTTGCATCACGCTGAAACTACTAAATGAATTTAACTAAAATTTGGCACGATTTATGACCATAATACGTAAAAGTTTATAGGATACTTTTTGTTACGAAATTTAAATCAGAATGGGGTAAAACAGGGGTTGAAAGTTAAAATGGAAAGTCTTTTATTTTTCAAAAGTTACATATGTAAAAAATGGTATATGTATAATTAGTACTACTACAAAAATACAAAAAATAATTAATTGGTTTGGTTATATTTGGTTTGGAAAATATTTATGTTTTAAGGCAGATTAAAAAATAATTGATACTAAATACTAAGTCATCATATACCTACGCACCGTGTAGAAATTGGCCAAAGAAAGGATTTCATTAGGACAGGTATACAAAGCCGCTCAAGTAAAATCTTACTAAATTTAGCTAGGCAGGGAGAAAAACACGAGCGAGAAGAGGTGTGTACACGATTTTCAAAGGAATTCCTTAACCCCACACCTATATTGTGATCACATTATGACTTTTATGAAGGGACTTCTGATTCCCGGGCTCTTCTCGAAGTTTTTCTCTCTATCACACGATCTATGCTAAATTTTCTCTCAATAATTATTTTTTTATATTGAAACTAAACAAGCAGCGACTCCACAGCTCCGCTGTTTCGTACGCATTGCAGGCAGAACACAAGTGATAACGAAATGAGTGGTTACGAGCGGCCGGCGCGAACATCTTCGGATAGAGCGTAATTAAAATAATAACTTTGACCCGCGTCTATTATTTTCATTAGCGCGATCATTATATTATTAGCTGACCTTTTTAGTTGGCCAGACTATGTTATGAGAACTTACACTGTGATATTTTATCCTTTGACGCAAAATGAGGGGTGTTTTGCGTTTTTTTTTTGTTAATCTGTGTCCCTTACATTTTTCACATATAAAAAATAATATTTTTACAAAGCATAATATATTCATAGCTCTGCTACAAAAGTTGTCACCCTAGTCACTCTAAAAAATAAATGGTTTGTCAGAGTGACTAAAATTAAAAGTCAATCGTCAATAGTCGATGAGTAAGCTAGTTTTAGAATTTTTGCAATAGAATCATGTCACCATCACGTTGATATGCTTTACATTTTTTTTGTTAATACAATCTTAGAGATGGTACGGAACGTACAGTACACTGAACCAATTCACTATAATTTCATCAACAAGTTGATTAAGACAGTTGATTACATACATAAATTGTTTTTTTTTACAATTAATTCACTAGATAATAGATTGAATCGAATCTAGGTCCTTCCAGTATAAAGCCGAGCACACACAGCAGCGGAAGCGAGCACGTGCAGTAAATCAAACGCAACACACGCAAGATTTATGGCGGCAAGCGGCGCGGTGTTTCATTGTTAACGCCTGACTGACTCACTGACTCGCTCGCAGCGAGATGTCTGCAAGGAGCCAACAATTTTTTCAAATTAAAAAAAATCTTTTTAAAATTTCAAGTAAGCTTAGTTTACAAACACTTTTAAAACGTTAAGTTTGACTATTTATAAAAACTCAACCACCGATTCAGAAGGCAGTTTCAAATGAGAAGAGCCAGCATTAAACTCAAAATTTGCTTTTTTAAAATCATCATTCATTACAATGTTTAAAATACACCGACTTACACAGAAAAAAACTCACTCACTTGTTCAGTGGTGAGTCTATTTGGTTCCCGATTACGACGATTTGGGTTCAAGTCTTGGGTCGGCGTGAATTATAAAACTTCTTTAAGCTTGACTTGAGGAGTAAGCTGGTGAACGCGTTACAAAAAGTGTAATCGGGTGACGCGAACGGACGTTGAGAGGGAGAGTTAAAAAAGCTTTTACTTCAGTCGTGTGATAAAACCATATAATTATAATTTAACCGAATCTTAAATCTATGGGTAAAACACACTCGTTATTTTATTTCTAAAAAAAATGTTTAAAATTCTCAGCTTCAATGTAATAAGTTGGTGGTATTACTCGTATAACTCGGTGCATAGGCGGTGTATGATATTATTACAAAAAAGTAAGAATAGTCATAATAAGAAGAAAATGCGCGTGCTAACTAACATTAGTAATAAAATAATTCAACAAAGAACGTTACGCTACATTGAGTTAATAATTCTTTACAGGGTAATTGCATACGTTTTTATTACACACTGCCTGATGAAAACACGGGTGTGTCTCTATTAATAAGTCTGAGGGTTATGTAAGAAGCGAGATTATAGGAAAACACAACTGTACCTACTAACTGTATTTGTGTATTATATATTTTAATTTCTTTTTTATCTAAATAATTAGGGAGACAAATAATTTAACATCTAGGTCAATCGTGTGACAGAAAGAAAAAACCGAGCAGAGCAGAAAGATTTAAAACTAGTTCTCATTGAACACACGAAATTTGAGTTTTGAATTTGATTATGGCCCATAACGGACTAATCAAGTTACATAGAAAATTAGCCATTTGTCCGCGAATTGATGTCAAACAGTCACCCGGTAATGTGCGCCTAACGAACAATAGCGCGCGATCAAGTGTCACTAGCTGCCTGCACAGAGAAGCCACGCTACAGAGACCTGCTATTTGAGAGTTTTTTACTCAAATGGTTTCAAACACGATAAAACATGCATACTTTTAGACTACGCTTGTCAATTGTCTGCGAATTGCAAACAGTCACTCGGTAATGTGCGCCTAACAACCAATTTACCAACAAACTAGTGACACTTGATCATCCGCGCGATCAAGTGTCACTAGTTGCCTGCACAGGGAACCTTTGTCACAGAGACTTTCCTCACGCTTTCCTTCCTTCCTTATTTATTCACGCGATTTGTTGGCCGGGCATAGGCCGGTAGCTCACATAGGCAACGATAAAGCACACACACACACAGTTTGTCAATAGTGCGCTTAACGAATAATAGTGCGCGCGATCTAATGCCACTAGCTGCCAGTACAGCGTGGCCAGCCACAAGCGAGTAAAAAACAAAAATAAATAGTACCTACAAAACGAATGATAAAATTTAAAATCACCTCTGTCATGTTGTAGTCTGTGGCGCAAACAGCACCGCTGTCACAGTGTGTCAACGTGTCGACATGTCAACTCGATGTACTTATAATATGCTGATCTATGCTATATCCACAGACATTGTAATAACAAGGTAATAGAAATGGCACATACATGAATTCGTAAACATACACCTACAAGATCTAAGAAAAACGAAATACGCCTGTAACTGAGTGCATTGCAAGTTTTAACTACATTACCTCTTTTATTCAAATATGTGTAGGAGTGTGTCTTTGTATAAATTAAACTAGCTGACACCGCGCGGTTTCACCCGCGTGGTGTCAGATTGTAACACAGAATTTTTTTTTCAAATCGGACCAGTAGTTCTTGAGATTAGCGCGTTCAATTAAACAAACTCTTCAGCTTTATAATATTAGTAAAGATGTACTCGTATGTCATATTGCGAAGTGTATCCACATTCGATACTATAGATACAGGTAGATCTGTCAATGACACTAGTCTCTAGAATTTGTAGCCATGTGCCATTTCTATTGCATTATTATTCTGTCTATGATTACATTCTACCTACATGATACATTAACTGGGTAGTTCGATACACCATCAATTAACGTTTTTTAATTATTGATGCAGCCTCAAAAGCTTTTAATTACTTTGTTGCGGTAGTAGGGTCGTGTTCGAAAGAGTAGGCATTTTCTATAGGTGAGTAGGCATTTTGTAGGCTCTTCTCAGAAGAACCTGTCTTCAGAACCGGTAGTACAGTCTTTACGTTTCAAAAGTGCTTGTAAACTAAGCCTACTTTTAATAAATGAATTTTGAAGTTTAGGTAAACCCTAAAATTGTAATATGAAAAACTGACTGTTGGTCCAGTCGTTTCGGATCACGAAGTCCTCGATTCGTGTCCAGCCCACACTAAACGATTTATAATATACGACAAAACATCAGTAAAACAGCGAGCGTGACGAGCATAACCTCAGATCACCAAACACCCTCTTTTCTTTCTTTTTTGATTCTTACTATCGCTGTCATAACAACAATATTACGTCCTTTCTAAAAAAAAAGTCTTTCTAAGAAGAAGTATCATAATACCTACTTCCTTGCTGTCGAGATTGCCGCCTCGTGGAATGTTGAGTCAACTAAGTTTAGATATTGTTCAGATAGTCGTTTCAATCAATGGTCTTATGGTGAAAAGCTTCGACCATGAGAAACTTAACTGCTGAATCAAGGGTCGAGTACAAAAGGCAGTGATTATTGAGACGGTGTGTATTGTGAGAAGAAGCCCTAACCGCCGGTTGCTTGGTCACTCAAATGTCCCGCAGCGGGAGGGTACAGTTTCTTTTTTAAATAGTGGTTTTAATAGTGGTATACTTTGTATTTTATTAACCTTGTTAAAAATTTAACAGAAGGGCAGATAATTATATAAATTAATCATGAATTTTAACACTACCAATTAGGTACTTGAGGAACCCTTAAGTACGCCGGTTCACAAATTAAAGTGGGAAAACCCTACCACATATTAAGTTGTGAGCCGACTGCTTCTGATTTGTCAAAAAATCATTGAAAAATATAAGTGTAAATAAATAGTATGTACTCGTATGTAGTGTAGTTTTCACAACTTTTCGCCATCAGAATGTGGAAAATCCATTCCGATCCAGTGACGAGTGCTCGTTAGCTCTGATGGGCGGGACCAGCTATCGCGCCGTATCGCTACATTTTTAGTGCTTGTACAGAATAAAAATACTCACGTCATGAGTGTCACTCATGTAATTGGTTTGTCATGTAACTAACTGTAGTGATTTTTGATGTAATTAAAGATTTTTTATTTAACTTTCTCTGTTATTTGTAAATGCCTTGTTCGTCCAGTGGTAACCCTATGCAGCATCGGATCACACCCTAGATTCCAAGTGGCGTGCACACGGTCTTTAACTAGAGTAAGCACTGTATGTACAAAATATCATCATCCTCATTTTCATTCCATATTCGGCTCACTTTTGAGCTCGAGTCTTCTCTTAGAATGAGAGGGGTTAGGCCAAATAATTCACCACGCTGGTTCAATGCGGATTAGCGGTATGCAGGTTTCCTCACGATGTTTTTTTCTTCACCGTCATTGGATGTGCTCCCGGGTGGGGGCGTTTGTGTTACTCCTTTTCATGTATTCTTCGTCTTCTTCCTCTCTTGGATTTGAGTGAAGTAACCTAGGTGGCAACCTCATCATGTAGTATCGATGGATGACTGTACCTCGAGTAGGTCTCTCTCTTTCGGACGTATGTGGAGGAGCAGCGACGTATCTGATTTAGCGAAGGCTCTAATTGCTAATTGCTGGATCACTGTGTCTAGGTCCTCGACACGCAGGTGATGGTGAAGTCCCTGACGTATCGAGCAGCGTTCGCGATTAGTCTGAGAGCTTAATGAAGCGTGATATAACACCTCCTTTTCCACCTTAAGTAATGCACGTATACTACGGTAGAAAGGCTGGGAGGAGAAGAAAAGGGAAAAAATAAATTAATTATATTTATTATACTACTAATAGCTAAAGCGTACTGTTGGATTGTATCAACTAATGTTCCGGTACGATGTACTAACTAATGTTCAGGGGTATACGTTAAATAAAGCATTTAAATAATGTTTGAATTAGCACAACACCATTTATTTTCAAGTGCACATTTAAGCATAAAATGAATAAAACAAAAGAAATGAATAAAAACCTCTGTTAAAAATTAATGTTTCTCAAGAAAATAAACGCCTAATAAAATTTTATAGCAATTACAGAGTTAAAAGATTAAGACACTCGCTTCCACTAAAAATATAAATTAGTTTCAACTTTGTGGCAGTTCCAACCACTTTCATCACATTATACGAATACGTACAATTAAATACATAATGAAGCTGTTTTAATTGACTCTTTCAATGTACTACGACACTAGCTGATACCACGCGGTTTCACCCGCGTGGTTTCCGTAGGAATACGGGAATAATATACAGCTTATAGCCATCCTCGATAAATGTGCTTTCAATTTCTTTCAATGTTAGATCATTGAAAGAAATTGATCTTAGATCATTGAAAGAAATTGATCTGATTGATTAATCTTAGGGATTACTTTATATTAAAGTAGCTTTAACTGAAATATTGTCAATCGATTTAATTTCCAACGAAAATTTTCTTTTACCTCGCCGCAGGATTTTTTATCTGGAAAACTTGTGTCCAAAAGGACACAAACGAGATTTTTTTATTAAATTACATGACTGCGATATCACTTGATGTTAAGTGACGATGCAGTCGATGGAAGGCTAACTTGGAAGAGGTACAAAGTTTATTCTACCCATACTTCTGACGGTTTCTACGCAGAATCGTACCGAAACGCAAAATCGCTTGGCAGTTCGTCTTTGCCGGTAGCGTGGTAACTTGCCACGACCAAAGCCTACCATCAGACAAAACATGTTTTTCATGATAATTAGATTAAATATTAGTTAATTATGGTTTGAAATATTTACTACAGCTCGTGCGCTGTAGCATGGTGCGGGTGACAGTTCGTTTCACTCTTGAAAATTTGTCGCGATACACGATAATAGTACGTATTATGAATGTCATAAGGTAATTGTCATCCGCACCATGCTACATCGCACGAACTATAAACTATAAACGAATTAGGATTAAGATTCTTATGTTTGTAATGAATTTTACCTCAAGAATGAAGTCAAAGCTTTAAACAGTAAATAAAAAAAACTAATTTGAGCTTTACTCACAGAATACATTTGTAAAACTTTAAGAATATACTAAGTAACAACTGCAAGCAAAGCAACATAGTGTACATAGTAAAGATGACATAAATCCGTCCGTTACACTTCGTTCAACGTCTCAAAGTTAAAGAGATCTCGTTACTGGATAGGAATTGAACCACATTTCATAGACAGACATTGTGAAGCCTGTGTTCCCCAGACCTACGTAATTTTATATTTTTTATTCATTACAAGTTAGCCCTTGACTACAATCTCACCTGATGGTAACTGATGATGAAATCTAAGTTGGACACTGGCTTACTTGATAAGAGGAGGATTAACATCTTTATTAACAAATCGCTTGGCGCTACGTCTTTGTCAGTAGGATGGTAACTAGTCACGGCCGAAACCTCCCACCAGCGCCAGACCTGGACCAATTAAGTAAACCTCAATTGGGCCAGTTGGGGATCTAACCCAGGACTTCCGTCTTGTAAATCCACCGCGCATGCCACTGAGCCACGCAGACTGTCAAAATTAATATTAAGAGATTTAAGTTTAGAATAGAATAGAATACTCAGCTCATCTTTTATACAAAGGTAAGGTAGGCAACTATTTAGGCCATGGTTTTGTTAGCTAATAAATTTCTAGAGGCCGCAGATTCTCAATTGAAGCTCAATAGTAACATATACATACATAATAATACACGTTATCTTTTTACTTCACCAAATTGCTTTCGTGAATAATAAAAAAAACCAAACCTCTTTAGTCATGTAACGAAGGGGAAAAATGTCGATATTCACAATATGATTTTTTCACTTTCATGTAGAGAAATTCTCGGAAGCTAACTTGACCGCCTTATGTTATTTTTCCCCTCTCTTTCGTATCACCATGCAGTATTACTTTCCAGGAACAAAGAAGCTTAACAAGAATGAAAAATTGAAGATGATTGAGTTTCTGCACCCTTGAAACCTGCTAGTTTCCAAAGCCACCACGGTCCAAATTTTATAATCGGTATCTGTATTATCTATGGAACAAACATGGGCTGAAAAACATTCAACCATCGTATAAAATGGGACATGTTTGTCTACCTCTCAATATAAGATTATTTTAGGGAGATACCTCATTAGTGCATTGCGTTTGCGTGGTAACATAATATTAATTATTATAAACAATAGATATTCATATCACAAAATGGAGGTGGTGAGAGATTTGTAGGCTGCTTTTCGAACAGCAGGCTTGTATGATGGTTGAAGTGGTAATGCCGGGCAGAATCCAACCAAGCAGATCGCGTTGTATATATTTTGAAAGGCGATTTGTGAGGTGCAACAGCCAGTTCTACGAAATGCAAGCTCCACATGTGCGACGAAGCAACGCATTAATGTGGTACATCATTTAAAATATATGGAAAACGATAGTAGTATATTACCTTGCGTCGATGCAACGCAACACAACGTACTAATGAGGCATCATCCTAAAACTATAGTAATTTTAGTTAAGTTTTTGGCACTGTCCTGTGGGCAAAGTGGGCACCCCAGCGGCGCGCGTATCAATCTGTGTGCTAATGACATCACAGGTCGGGAGCACTCGCCGGCGCGTCGCGGTAACGATCACTAATAGTTCGCTTGACGTTAAGTGTTATTCTGTTACCCGGACTCTCGAAATACTGCGTAACGATGAAATTTGAAGAGTACTATGCCTAAAAGATAAAATGTACGAAACTCAAAGTTTCTGCGGCTATCGCTAAGGTTTTCTTTTAATTCTTTGCATGTTAGCCCTTGACTACAATCTCACCTGATGGTAAGTGATTATGCAATCTGAGATGGAAGCGGGCTAACTCGTTAGGATTAGAATGAAAATCCACTCAACTTTCGGTGTGTGTTTCGGTTCGGTGACTACACGACATCGTGTCGGAACGCTTAATTGCTTGGCGGTACGCCTTTTGCCGGTAAGTAACTAGTTATGGCCGAAGCCAAACCTGGACCAAGTAAGAAACCTCAATTCGCCTAACCAGGGATACTCGTGACTATGAGAATTTGAACTTTCTTGCTTGCGAGAAATTTGTTCGTGTTCTCCCCGTGCCTCGGAGAGTACGTGCTTTTCGAGGCACGGGAATGTAACGCCGTGCCGTTGATCCCAGTCGTTATCATAAACATTTGAAAATTATCGTTTAAGTGTGAAACATACAATCCTAATCCCGACAACCTTTATTTGAGTGGTGTGGTGGCTCTAAGTTGGAAAATTTTTACTATAAGTATTGGAAAACAGTAGCCTTTCATACGCAAACGATAAACAAAATTAAGTTTCACTTTGTCAAAGAATTCTTAACGTGTTTCAGCAATAAATATGTTATTATAAATAACAATAAATATTTGTTTGTAATTTATAAAAAAAAATGTGTGTGCAGTAAAAATTAAAGACATTTTAGCGCATAAACAATAATAAAAAATTATTAAAAATTAAGGAAAATTTATAACGTTAATTATCTTAAAATCGTCTCCCTCCCCCTCCACAGATTGATGACGTCACTCTGTCAGATAGCGTCCACTCCGGTAAATTAGAAAAGTTATTCGGCGCACCGAAGAGCTGCGAATTTTTTCGAATTTTCCGAATATTTTTTCATCGCCAGATACTTTGAGCTCATTAGAAAAAGTGAATTGAAACGATATTCTTGATAATGAGTTTCAAGTCGATTGATTGATTAAATTTTTACTTTGACTGTATTTTAAACTAGTAGACATCCCGCGGTTTCACCCGTGTAGTTCCCGTGGGAAAACAGGGATAAAATGTAATGTCATTACCGTCATTTAGGATTAGGTCAATAGTCCACCACGCTGGCCCAATGTGGATTAGCAGACTTCACACACCCAGAGAATTAAGAAAATTCTCTGGTATGCAGTTTTCCTCACGACGTTTTTCCGTCACCGTTTAAGACACGTGATGTTTAATTTCTTAAAATTCACACAACTGAAAAGTTGGAAGTGCATGCCCGGACCGGATTCGAACCCACACCCTCCGGAATCTGAGGCAAAGGTCATGTCCAGCGTGGAAATGTAACGTGAATGTCAAAAATTCACAAATAACATGGTTTACCAACTATTCAAAATTCAAAATTGATTTAGTAGATCCAAGCCAGTTTGTGTTGATGTGTGAACGGTGCTCCACCTACGTAGTGTTTAGTAGTAGTCTCACAATATCATTTCATCTCATTCTCTCGTCATTCATTCACCGTAACAGCCGATGGTGTTCTATTACTGGACTTATGTATCTTATAAAAGCTTTCAAACGCCACCGTTTTGAGACGCATGCATCCCTGGTATTCGCTTGATAACCATCATTAACAACCCATATTCGGCTCACTATTGAGCACGAGTCTCCTCTCAGAATGAGAGGGGTTAGGCCTTAGTCCACCACGCAGGTTCAATGCGGTTTGGCAGATTTCACACCCGTAGAGAATTAAGAAAATTCTCAGGTATGCAAGTTTCCTCACGATGTTTTTCTTTCACCGTTTGAGACACGTGATATTTAATTTCTTAAAATGCATACAACTGAAAAGTTGAAGGCATAACCTGGACAGAATCGAAGGCAGAGGTTATATTCACTGGGCTATCACGCCTTCATTGATATCACGCGTTAATTATTGAGAGAAAAATATTTTAACCGATTTCTAACACAAATATTAACCTAAACTAAAAAGCAAAAAAAAAAACATCTTACCTATATGCTACCTTCTGATCAGTTTGAAGGCGGTGCTAAGCCAGTGATGTTTTAATTCAAGCCATTTATATTACAAAATTTCTGTGCGACACTGGATTTCTCGATTTTTCAATTTCTCGAAAAAAAAAAGAAACATAGAACCTCCTCCTAGAAGCTGAACGTAGAACCTCCTCCTTTTTGAAAGTCGGTTAAAAAGCTGGGTTAATTGATAAGTTAGTGTCTTTCAGAGGACCAGGTCAAGCGAATAAGTTGAACTTCAGCAGGTATTAAAAATGCTTTATAATAAAGTAATGCTAAAGTATTTCTTATGCATGAAAATTTATTTTTGACACGAGTCCGGTCAGTTTTATTTCCTGAAAGCGACCGATATAGCGAATTTGCAAATGTGAATTTTTACCAAGCATTCTCAGCTTTCCACGTAGAATCAGAGGTTCGGAGTTAATCAATGTTATCCTTTTTATTGCAATCAGAGTAACTGCATCAATACTAGAGATTGGTATAAAAAGATCAGCACTTCGTTACCCAAAGCACTTCGCTTTAAATAACTAATGCTGCTAACTCGCAGTAGGATTCGCAGCAAAAACCGACGAGAGAAAATTTTATTATTTACACCGCAGAAGGTATTCACTGTATTATTTAGTAGGAGTTTTTCTCAGATGTTCTATTTTATGATTAAGTTTTTGCTCTACGTTTGGCGGCTACGTCCAACAGGCTAATTCACTAACTTTCACGTTTGTTAGTTGCCTTATACAAAATTGAGGTTATATGTAACAAATATCATCCGGTGCCAGTTATTTAATGTTTATTTTATGTTGCTCAGTTTATATGATGTTTATTTTCATGGGTTGTTAATATCAAATTAGTGAATAGGTCAAATAACACGAAAATTACCAAATAGTTAAAAAGTCACATGGTTTCGTATTCTCTAATTATTTATTCCTACTAATAAAAATTACTAACCAGTTAGTATTGGAAGCCATGAATGGAGTGAATGGAGTTCTAAGAGATTTTATTGTTTACGATATGAGGTTAGAGACACAAATTCCATCCGGTGGCAAGTAACAACCGTAGCTTGGCGACTGCACGAGGTGCCCAAAATGTACAGAATAGAACCTAGGACATTATCAACTACGACAGAGTCATCAGCGTACATTATACCAGCAATCGCTGCGCGGTTCCACACGCGTATTTCCGGGTCTGGTAGGAATACGGGGATAAAATATAGCCTATATCATCCAGGCGTACTGAAAGAATTTTTCATATCGGTGCAGTAGTTCAAACAAACAATCAAATCTTTCCTCTTTTAAATATTAGTCTAAATAAACAAAAACCTTCTGAAAATTATCACGCTGAAAACTATACTAAAAAATAGACTACAAAATAGCAAATTGAACAAGCTGTGAACATTAAACCAAGCTTGTAACTTTTGTGTGTTATTTTATTTACATCCATAAAACGTGAATAATATAGCAACTGAACGATACTCGTATCACGAACAATAAAACTATTAAAAAATCGGTTTGGTGGAACATCCATTAATCTAATAGCTAGTGTTTATCAGTAGTGCTCTTTATGATAATGCTTGTCTAGGGAAGTACTACCCGACCTTGCTTTCAAACACCTTAGTTTAAAGAGAACATTTTTTGAAGTTTAATTCATCAACTCACATATTCGGCTCACTGCTGAGCTCGAGTCTCCTCTCAGAATGAGAGGGGTAAGGCCAATAGTCCACCACGCTGGCCCAATACAGATTGGTAGACTTTACACACGCAGAGAATTAAGATAATTCTCTGGTATGCAGATTTCCTCGCGACCGTTTTGGAGTTTACATCGTATTTTCATATATTTAAAGGTATGAAAAAAATATACGCAGTAAAATTCGATGAACGAATGACAGCGTTACGTTTTTGTGCGCAACCTATTTTGCGCACATTTCACCGTGCGCTGATGGCGGGCGCGCACGCCGCGACCGCTCCTCAGTTGCGCACATTTCTTTTTTCAAGCGTATATTTATATTTCTATAAATGTTAGCCGTTGACTGCGATCTCTTCTGATTTTAAGTGACCATGCAGTCTAAGATGGAAGAGGTACAATTTTATACTACCCATATCTCTGACGGTTTCTACGCGGCATCATACCGGAACGCTTAAACGTTTGGCGGTACGTTATCACCCCTAGTTACTAGCCACGACCGAAGCCTACCACCAGACCTGAGACAATTCAGTAAATAGTAAATCCCAAACCGACCCGAACTGGGTCCTGAAATGAACCCGGGACTTCTCTGTTGACAACCTCAGTACAACCAACTTTTATGTATCGGCCGCTTTCAGCAACTTGTTTACAGTCGTCAAGAGAGCACCTTAAGTCTCCCTTCCCGGTCATTAGAATTAGTAACTGATAGGATATAATCGTTATAATCATTATCACCCTAAGCCCGTCATTGCATTGGAACAGCGTGGTGGGTCTAAGCTCTATATCCCCTGTCCTACAGTAGTAGTAAACAGGTTGATACTGATAATAATGATGGCTGATAATTATAATGATGGCTAAGATTCAGGAGGTTACTATCAGAAAGGGAACTCGAAGTTCGTCCTCATTGGTGTTGTGGCTGTAAAGAAATGCAAACAATGAGTAATGCAAATGGCGCAGGCACTGATACGGCGCTATGCGGCGCTATAGGGCGCTATACGGCGCTATATTCGGCTGCAATGGCGCCGCTATTTCTTTCCACGGCGGCCATTACGCGGACACAATAGGAATTCCCTTGATGAGGTTACCTTCAGTGCGAATGTAGGATGGATGTGGCATAATTATTTAAATTAATAGATCATTTTTATTTTAAAACTGGGCACTTGCCTGTAATTTCCTATGATTGTAAACGTTTTTGTAGTCATTGATAAAACACTTCCTGAACTTATAGATGTATATGTTAATTGTACACAACAAGACATTCGCTAGAAAATTTTGTATCTTAAATCTAAAGAAAGGTATTAGTTAGTTATAAATTTGTATAATAAATGAACTACAGCACAACTATTTTAATTCCCAAGTTATCCAAGGCATATTCTATCCCATTAGAAAAAAATTCTTCATTCTAAATTAATGCAATTCAATTTATACATTTATAAACTGTATGTAGTTATATTAGCTGCTAGTAACAATAAATTTTGAAGTTCATTATACAACAATTAAACAGAATGGACATCATTAGAGCTTACTCACCTAACATCGCGTCTCAAAAACCCACGGAATTAATAAATACAACACTTCTGTTTAAGTTTTAAAAACTCACATCTTCTTTGTGTAAAAATATAGCATATTAAGAAACTCCTTACACAATTGGTAATCATAATATGACTGAAAATAAGAATTATTATATTTTTTTTAACACAAACGCATAATCGTACCTACGTCTTCTTATAAAAGGTAGGTGGGCCACGCCCCCTTACTCTTTCTATTGCTTTTCTATGTTCTGTGCAAAACTCAATTAATTGCCGCATCCACAAAGTACAAGCATCCATCCACTTTTAAAACCATTCATTAAGTCTGCAACAGTTTAATTCTAGTCAGAAGAAGTTAATGAGACGTCCGCCGTCGCAGTTTTTAATTTTATACCCTCATTTGCCTCCGCCGCGTAAACCTACCTTTATTGGAGACAACCCCTCTATACCACTCACTAATTAGACTTTTTAATAATGCTTGTTTTAGACTAATCCTAGCCGATTCGTTTTTATAATTTCCTGAATCTGAAATTAAGGGAAATTGTTTTTTATGTGGTTTTGTGTGTGTGTGTGTGGTAGTTTTAACAACATATTCGTGTATGTATTGTAGGTTTTATTAATCTATACTAATAAAATAAAGCTAGCTAGTAGCTACTACTATTTTTAAAACGTGCTTATCTCAGGAATTACTAATTCGAATTGAAAAATTATCATTTTAGTGTTAAATAGTCCATTTATTGACAAAGGTTTTAAGTTATTAACATCATGCTACGATCAATATTAAGGGAGCGATTACGCAAAAATAATGACGGAATTGTTCCTCTTTAAAAGTTCGAAAATAATTTAAGTGCGAAAAATCATTTAATTTATTAAAGATTTACAGATTTTTAATAATTTTACCATCGATATCGCCTTAAAATCTAAAAATTGCGATAAAATATCATTTGAATCGAGCACTAATTGAACACGAGTGCATATTCTATGATCATATTACCACCCCCTGCACCCCCTACTCCTGGCCGCGGTGCGATGACACTAATAGCGTACCAAATCCATTAATGCGAACCATCGTATTTTGTAATACGGTTATCTTCAAAATAGATGTGAGAATTTATGGTTTTATACCCTAATGGTCGCGGTGTATCGAAATAATTAACCAACTTTTTGTACAATCTATATTTATAATAAATCTGTAGAGAGATCAATACTGTTATACATGAAATATATTTCCAAAATAACTATCAGGGGTTAATGAGTAATCGATACTGATGACAAGAATGCAATCAATAAAATTTTAAATGAATGCAATCAAAAAAATTTTTGTCTGTCTGTCTGTATGTTCGTTATAGAAATAAAAACTATTCGACGGATTTTAACGAAACTTCGTACAATTATTCTTCATATTCCTGGGCAGGTTATAATAGTATATTTATTTATTTTCATCAGACTACGATTAATAGTACGATTAGTAGTGCAGAGCAGTAAATACTCTGCTCCTATTAATCGTTGGGAAATGTTTGGAAAACGGGAGAAGTTACTCCATTTTACAGCGATACTACTGTAAGGGCTGGATTAAAGAGGTCTAAGGATGGACGAAGTCGCGGGCGTCCTCTAGTGTTAACCTATAAATATTGTAAAGAAAGAGTATTCTAGAACAACAAGTGTTGAGTCAATTGTCCGCTCTTTTCAGTAGAGTTTGCCTTTAAAACTTCCGAACGAGGTAAAGTTGGTGGTGTAAGATAATCTACTGAACTGATTTTTAACTCCTTGACAGCCGAATTATAGGTCCAAACCAAGCTAACACTTTACTCTGCTACTATTTAGTCACTGGCATCACTCCTCCTTAAATTGTAAATCGATTGAGAGAGAGCATACGTCCGGAAGTCATGTCTGTGACGCGATAGTCATGCACTAAAGCAGCTCTAAGGATACGACCGGTCGTAACGCTGTCAATTGAGTGGATACAATAATTCTTTTACCAATATAAAGCCGTGATTGTGAGTGGCATACGCTATATTATATCCCCATGTTCTCTCAGGAACGGGAACTACGCAGGCGAAACCGCAGTGTATCTTTTGTATAGCATAAATTTAATACAAATTAAGCTTCACGTAACATTATGAGCACAAAACGTTTTACGCGGTGCACGGATTTGTTTACCTCATTTCGGTAGAAGGGTTAATTGATTCGGCTGATTAAACTCTCTTTCAACAGAGAGAGTCAATTAAACTGTTACATACGACTTCGGGTTTGTGGGGAGGTGCAAGTCACAAGATTTTCAATCGTAGTAAGTACTCGTAGTGCCGTGATGACCCAGTGGATCCGATACCGGAGGGTGTGAGTTCGAATCCGGTTGAAATTCAATCCGGAAATTCAAACGAAATGCACCTCCTACTTTTCAGTTGTGTGCATTTTAAGAAATTGTAAATCACGTGTCTCAAACGGTGAAGGAAAACATCGTGAGGAAACCTGCACACTAGAGAATTTCTTAATTCTCTTCGTGTGTGAAGTCTGCCAATCCGCATTGGGCCAGCGTGGTGGACTATTGGCCTAACCCCTCTCATTCTGAGAGGAGACTCGAGCTCAGCAGTGAGCCGTATATGGGTTGATAACGACGAAGTACTCGTAAGTCAAAATCTTATGACTTGCAACTCATCTTAGAAATTCAAATACAAATTCATTTCTTGATTGAAAGATATACGAACAAAGTAAAAGTTAAGTTAAGTCTAGTAAATTAATATTTTAAAATACAAACCGATCAATCGATCGTGTTAGTTTAAAATATACACTACCAACAGACGGCGTGAGATTTCACCCGCGTGGTTCCTGTTCCGTAAGAATTCCCGGATAAAATATAGCACTTGTAGAAAAAATACTAGTGTAGCTTCCCAACAAAGAAATAATTTTTCAATGCAAACAAACAAACAATCATATCTTTCCTCTTTATAATATTAGAATAGCTGATGTAATGGTCATAAGCTAAAAATACCCTAGCTGAGCTGGTAAGGGATCTTCTCAGTCCAAGGTGCATATGGAACCCAAATTATTTGAATTTTGAGTGTTCGATTTATCACCATATCATCATATCATAAATTATTTTTTCTTAGGCTTAGATAAGACATGAAAGAAAAAATAATTTTGACTTTGAATTTGACTTTTGAGGCCGAGGTTAATAAAGACTTTAATCGTATGCAGCATGACTGCAAAGCCTCATTAGTCTGTCAACATTCCTCACAATTTCTTTCTACCTTTTATGGAACCATTTCCCGCTGTCTCCTTACACTTGGGCAGCGCCTTGCGCCGGCAGGAAGTGATTGGATATGAAATTTTAATGCGCTGTAGTGGAAACCCAATCACTTAGCGATTGTTCCACGCAGGGGGGAATTACACTTTGTTACACTCGTAAATTCGTAAAAACCCCTTCTGGAGTTCAATTTTTAACTTTAACTTTGTGTGTAAAGTTAGATACACAAGAACTATTAAAGAAACAGAAGCTCACAGTTTCTACAATAATAATGTTTATTTGCTTTTTTTGATAAAATAGACAACTGTATTGGTAGTAAGCTAATTTGTATAAAATATAAGTATGTATTTACTATTATTGGCAGTTGGCTGATGTTAGAAGAAGAAATTTTGGTTTTTTAACCGACTTAATAAAAGGAGAAGGTTTCTCAATTCGACAATTTTTTTTTCTATGTATGTTCGCGCATGACTGTCGTTTATGGACTGATGCTGATGATTCTTTTTTTTTGTTGGAAAGGAGATATTTAGAGTGTATTACCATGATAATAAAATGAGGATCTAATTAATAAATGGGAGGGGGAACTTCCAAAGGTCGTAGGGCCGGTAATGCGTTTCTTAAATTATGCTCTACCTTGGTATGGGTATTTGAACTCTACTCTCTCTTGAACTTACAGTTATCCTGTACACCCTACAATTGACAACTGACAAAATATGCTTGAAAAACATAAATCAATTAAATCATTCAATCCGTATTTACTTTTATAAATGAGAAGCTGGTTTGTATTTTACGCTTTCACGCCTAAATTACAAAACGATTAAAAAAAATACTTCATCATTGATAAACTACAATATCAGAGAGTTAAATTGGCAATACTTTATTCCCATATTCCCATGGGAACGGGAACTAGGATGAAACCGAGAAAGATCCGGCAGTAGGTACTCTAATAAAAAGGGATCCAAATTAAATGCTCTACTTACAAAACAGTACTACTAGTCTCCTCTCAGAATGAGAGGGGTTAGGCCGATAGTCTACCACGCTGGCCCAATGTAGATTAGCAGACTTTACACACGCAGAGAATTAAGAAAATTCTCTGGTATGCAAGTTTCCAAATACGATGTTTTTCCTGCAATTTGCGTTTGATATACGTGATATTTAATTTCTAATACGCACACAACTGAAAATTTGGAGGTGCATGCCCCGGACCGGATTCGAATCTGAAATCAGCGGCAGATGTCATATCCAGTGGGCTATTACGGCTCACGATACATTAAGTACGGGTATTCATATAGAAGTATCTGCTACAGTAATGTAAACAATACGCCATATGAACATCTCTCGCAATGTATTATTCATTACGCGTAATACAGCGATGAGTCGCGTCGGGCGCGGACAGATGTCATGTGACGTGTGACATGTATTATTGATGGACACGCCTTTTGGTATTAGATTGGTAGAAGAGCTTGCGATGGCTAGACTTTTCTCATTTCAAAACGGAGGTCCTGGGTTCGATCCCCGGCTGAGCAGATTGAGATTTTCTTAACTGGTCCAGGTCTGGCTGGTGAGAGGCCGTGGCTATTTACCACCCTACCGGTAAAGACGTACCGCCAAGCGATTTAGAGTTCCGGTACGATGCCGTGTAGAAACCGAAAGGGGTGTGGATTTTCATCCTCCTCCTAACAAGTTAGACCGCTTTCATCTTAGACTGCATCATCACTTACCACCAGGTAAGGTAGAGAGTCAAGGACTAACTTGTAAAGAATAAATAAATAATCTTTTTTTTGTTTGTAATTTCATTTAATTTAATTTAGTTATTGTGACTGTATTTATCTTTTTCTTAATTTTATTTCATTTATTTTGGTAATTGTGACTGTTTGTATTTTTTTTTATTTTTTCACCATGTATAATATTTGCACACTACTAATTTAGTTGAATGTTGTAAAAAACAATAATTCTTGCAAATAAAAAAAAAATTGACGAAGGCTTAAAAAGCCAAATATGCCAATTATGAATTATGTAACATGGTAAGGAGGTTTCAAAGGTCAGGAGCCTAGTCACTTTTCGAAGTATAAAATGTAATTTTTATACGCATATCATGAGACATGTAGACACTCATGCGACCGCGGGCTTGTTAACCAAGATTTTGTCTTGATTTATTAAAATAATGCCGATTTACATTTCGTACCGCGTAGAATTGGCCTTTTAGTCGAAGGCAATCGGAATGATTGCCACGCAAATACGAGAAAAGCGATCGTTTCGAACAGGCGGATTTAATGCAAATGGCGGCGTCCAATGATGGTGGATGCACAGTCGATCGCGGAGCGGTGGCTTTTCCAAATACATCCTCAGAGTCGTTGACAAAATTACCCACATAGATTGAAGAAATTTTGAATGAAGAATTAAAGTAGGATTTACGAGCACGCCAAAAGACTGATAAACACAATCCTCTCCGGTTCGCAATCGGGTAAATAATATAATTAATTAAACAATCATCTGCAATCCAGCTGAAAATCAGCACTGTATGATCTATTTTTAAAACGCTTTGCTGAGGTAGGTATATTTTCGGGGTTATGCCACACATCGCAGGATATTGTCCTGGGAGAGCATATTGGAGATATTGTGATGTATGTGTAATATCACACTATCACACTAATATTATAAAGGCGAAAGTTTGTGTGTAAGTGTGTAAGTATGTTTGTTCCTCTTTTACGCTGCGGCTACTGAAGCGATTTAGCTGAAACTTGGAATAGAAATAGATTTTACTCTGGATTAACACATAGGCTATTTTTTATCCCGAAAAAATCCATGGTCCCCGCGGGATTTGTGAAAAACTGAACTCCACTAGTATTGAAATAAAGGCATTATTCTTTTTTTCTTTGAAATTAAAAATTCAATGAATTTCGGTTGAATTTCGACCACTGCTTCTAGTTTACGTAAAATGTCTCGTAGGCAAGCTATTAAATCGGCATAAACAGGGCAAAAACGTCCCCTTACACAATGTTATCCGACGGGAAGGGCGCTCTAATTACACGCTCCGAGAACTGCAAAAACTGACGCAAGGACATTCTGTGTTGTTGTGTTACATTAGGCTTTATAAAAAAGGCTCAGAGACACTCAGCGGGCGATAGAGCGAGCCTTATCTCTCCGTGATCGAATCATAAATGAGGAAATCTTCAGACTAATCAAAGTGACTGATTCAATAAGTTGCAAAGTTGAAGTGGCAATTGCCGGACACACCAAAGTGTCGAAATATCTACCCTGTATTGGAAACGCAGTATTGGTCGACTTCTCCTAGATGGCTTAACCTGACGAGCGTAAGGTGGGGTGAAATTCACGCAGCTTGTAATAAACCGGTCGATATTTTTTGTCTGGTATGTCAAAATGAGTTGTACGCCTGAATAGCTGCGTAGGAGAATTCCCAAAGAATGTGAATGCGAAGGGAACAGGCCATATTATACTGGAAAGAATAGTACAAAGTGACTTAGGGTACCAGAAACGTCTAACGTGCGTATGGTACAAAGTGGTTTAGGGTACCAGAAAGGTCTAAAGTACAAGTTTGATCTCGAATATTAACCTTACGCTAACCGAGCTAACAACATGAACGGAATCACAGGGTAAATATTCAATGGATGCATGCAGCTCAGGACCATGGTGTTTAGAAGTCCCTACCAGAAGACTGTGTCCTGCAGTGAACGTTTTGATAGCAGTAGAGTTTTTTGTGCAAGAGCACGCCCTGGAAAGTACTCTCGCGTTTTTTTTTTATTTTTGTTGCCTACAGTGACGTAGGCAAGGTTTGTAACTACGGTAGGTCCTACAAACATATATTGAACTAATGTTACATGTTCGTATTGAGTCCGCACTGTAGGTACTATGTGGTGCATTTTTGCATCTAAAAGTGTATTTTTTTTTTTTATTCTTTTTTTTTATTCTTTACAAGTTAGCCCTTGACTACAATCTCACTTGATGGTAAGTGATGATGCAGTCTAAGATGGAAGCGGGCTAACTTGTTAGGAGGAGGATGAAAATCCACACCCCTTTCGGTTTCTACACGGCATCGTACCGGAACGCTTAATCGCTTGGCGGTACGTCTTTGCCGGTAGGGTGGTAACTAGCCACGGCCGAAGCCTCCCACCAGCCAGACCTGGACAAATTAAGAAAATCTAAATCTGCCCAGCCGGGATCGAACCCAGGACCTCCGTCTTGTAAATCCACCGCGCATACCACTGCGCCACGGAGGCCGTCAATTACACAGTACGCTATTACCCCATGCAGTATTGCATAGTGGCAGTGTGGTGGGTTTAATCTTCAAATCCTGGACATTAACAGTAGTCTGACGATTAATATTATATTTTATGGATTTCCCAAATAAGTTTATCGTGTCCCGGGTTAAAACTGTAAACGTTATTATCACCAACAATATTAACCCGACGTTAATTCAAGTTCAAAAACTGTTTAATCTTTGTAGGGAAGGAATTCCACGGGGGGGTTACAAGGGGGGGTATTAGTAAAATACCTCCTGTAGGGCCGAAACCCACTTTCCGAAGCTTTAATGGGCTAAATATCTTGAGCCAGGATAACTTGCACTTGTACAGTCAGCAGAAAAGAAAGTTTACATGTATTTTAAAATTATGAATACAAATAGATTTTTCTATCATTATCATCATTATAATCAGCATATTTTAAAGGCCACTGGCAAGGCCAGATCACAGGCCTGCTCTTCAACTGCAACTTGTAAGGCTTCGTAAAACAAGGTGAGTTCGATAATCGTGAAGCTGTTGAAGTCATGAAGAAAATCTAAATATTGTATAGCCTGACCCAGGACTTGGACCTAATTGACTAGTACCCTATGCTTCATAGCCACACGTAAATGAATATTAAATTATTTAGTATTATTATCTACAAGAAATTTCTGTTTTAATGAATATTCATATTATAAAGGTTGCCGCAAAAATTATTAACACATTCAGCCAATTCAAAACAGAAATTAATTGTATTGACGTGTTTTATTAAAAAATGCACCTTCCAATTTGAATTTAAAATTCCTTAAAAATATAGAAGCAACTAAAGCAAATTAATTAAAAGTTTAAATTTTTATTGCAAAATAATATATAATGTTAATAAAATTGTATCCCTAAAAAATATTTGGTCACAATATTTTTTGTTAACGCTACGTACTACCCTGCTTAAGTATTAGTCCAGAAGATTGGGCCCAAATCGCACCATTTACCAACGATCGCACAAGAATACAATACGATACACTGTCATACGAGATTTACTTATAAATACATTCATAATTAAATCTAATATAACTATTAACTATAATATTACACAAAAATACATGAAATTGTTTACAAAAAAACAAAGAAGACTTACGAAATGATAACAATCGAATCGAACACCGTTTTTGGTAAAAATAACTGCATATATAAATTTCGCTATAAACAAATGAAGGCTTATTCACTATCTTTGACGTATCTTAGTTGACATAATATGTAACAAATGTCACCCGATGCCTATTAAAGAAGGTAGATGACATTTTCTCAATTGATTTGATGTTTATTTTAATAGTTTGAGAATAAAGAACAGTTAGCTGGACGATTGGGCCTGTCACAAATTAAACAAATTTTTAATTAATATTTCATTGAAATAATATTCAGACGAAGCAGCGGGTGAAAGCTATAATATAAATATTAAATTCATTACAAAACAGTTTATATCCTAGAGCCACCGCCGCGTGGAATGGTGCCAACAATGGCTGCTTTTCTTGCTGAACTACCAGCTGAATCTTGGATTCATTTGTTTGAATCACACTGAATCCAAATGCTATTCGTATTCATAAATGTATTTCGGTAATACTTAAAAATGGTAATTATTTCTTAGGCCTAAAATGCGTCACCGACTCTTTTGGAGAGGGGAGGCAATCATCATCATCATTATTATCAACCCATATTCGGCTCACTGCTGAGCTCGAGTCTCCTCTCAGAATGGCAGGGGTTAGGCCAATAGTCCACCACGCTGGCCCAATGCGGATTGGCAGACTTGACACACGCAGAAATTAAGAAAATTCTCTGGTATGCAGGTTTTCTCACGATGTTTTCCTTCACCGATTGAGACACGTGATATTTAATTCAGTCGGGTAATAGCGGCACTCAAAAATATGTCTTTCGTTGATAGAGAGAGAGAGACAGAGCGAAATACTTCGTGGCGCGAAACCTAGGCCTACAAACACGCGATTTAGATTTGATCACTAATTTCAAAATTATTTAATATTAATGATTAAAAGCAACTGAAGATAAAATTGAATAATCTTTTAACAAAATCACCGCCAAACTGATAATTAATTTATATTGAAAGATGATGAAGTATCAATCGTTTTTATGAAAATCATAATTGAAAAACTATGAATTTTAAGTCTGAACTTTATTATTTTTTGTTTTTAGTAAAAACAATTATCGCAGACGGTGAAGTTAGCGAAATTACATAGGTACCTAAATAATTAAAAATATACATTAACACTTCTTCGGTAGGAATATTTTTATAAAAACAGGAGCACATTTAAAAGCACATGTGACCTAGCAATGGCACTAACAAAGGAAGTTACAATTACCATGAAGCGCAGAATATTATGATACACGCTAGTAATATTAATAATTCTGGCTGTTATGTTAACGAATTAAATATAACAATTATTTCAAAATATCATTATCAGCATATTTAAACGGTCCACAAGAGGACAAGGATCTCTGTATATGATAAAAGTGGACGCCTGCGACTTCGTCCGCGTAGAATTTAGTTTTTCACAAATCCCTCTGGAACCATGGATTTTTCCGGGATGAAAAGTTTCTAGGCTATTATATATCTTATTACCAAATTTCAGCTAATTCGATTCAGTAGTCGAGGCGTGAAAGAGTAACAAACATTCATGTCATCAAAATCATCAATTTTTGCAAATATCGGGAAACCATGGATTTTTCCGGAATAAAAAGTAACCTATGTGTTAATCCAGAGTAAATTCTATTTCCATTCCAAATTTCAACTAAATCGCTTCAGTAGTAACGGCGTTAAAGAGTAACAAACATCCAAATAAACATACATCCAAACATCCATACAAACTTTCGCGTTTATAATATTAGTAGGATAATTATATTAGTAGACTATAGACTTTACATGCAGTTACAATACGGGTACACAGTACACAATCCATAAAAACCCATGATTCCCGAGGGATTTGTGAAAAACTAAATTCCACGCGGACGAAGTCGCGGGCGTCCGCTAGTAATGTATAAATAGAAATGGACAAAACTGGATTATTATTTATAATTAAGATTAGTAACAATAACATATTGTTTTGTTGTCGCTACTACACTGTTTAAGTATGAGCACGGAAGATTGGACTAAGACGCGCAATTTACGCAACGTACAATATACAATCGATACTTTAATACTGTGGTAATGCCTCTAGACTTTGCTTGAAATTTACTTCCAGAAACAGCTCTATTGGATCAGTAGTACCTACTGTGGTAGTGACGTATCGATTTTGAATCCCAGGTTGGATTATAAATACATTTTTCTTTTTTTCTAGATATTCTCACTATCCTGGAGAAACTAGTGGTGTTATAATCCTGTTCCACAGAGAGCTCATTAAAGCTAAGGTCTTGGGTAACAAAAAATATCTCAAATCTACTGCTGTATGCGTGAGAGGGCGTTGCGTTATCGACGTTGCGAGAAAACCTGCATACCTGAGAGAATTCTCAATTCTCTACGTGTTTGAAGTCTGCTAATTCGCATTTGGCCAGCGTGGTGGACTAAGGCTTAACTCCTCTCATTCTGAGAGGAGACTCGAGTTCAGCAGTGAGCTGAGTATGGGTAGATAATGATGATGACTAAAGCGCTTGTTAACTAAGCTGTCAAGCAAGTTCTCTCGTCAGGGGTTGCCTGGTAGAGATTACTTATAGTAATAAGGCCGCCTTTGCATGCTAAGTTTAATTTATGTTTTTAATGTTTAAATTTATAATTGTACTTTTGTGTGCAATAAAGTATTTCTTCTTCATCTTCTTCTTCTAAGCTGATAGAATCCCATCCCTTAAATACGAATATGAAATATCTGTATTTAAGGGATGATCCACCAAAACTGTTCCACAGGATGTCAAATTTAAAAAAAAATTTAAAAAAGTTACAAAGCTACGCAAAACAAATAAAAAGTAGTTAATAAATTGGACATCGCAAACAGGCGAGGTAGCAGCGATCGAGTTCAATCAAATTACTAAATGGAATTTCACGGGAAAAGTGCCTTTTTTCTGCATCGCGGCTCTGTCGATTTTTTGTTCTTGCACTTTGCCCTGCGGCCAGGAATTGCAGGTCAGAGCGGGTTTCCTATTGCTTACAAGCAACAGCGAATAGAGTTGATTTGATGATTTGATGATGATGAAACACAGATGATTTGATGATGATTTTTGACGGCCTCCGTGGCGCAGTGGTGTGCGCAGTGGATTTACTAGACGGAGGTCTTGGGTTCGATCCCCAGCTGGGCCGATTAAGGTTTTCTTAATTTGTTCAGGTCTGGCTGGTGGGAGGCTGCGACCGTGGCTAGTTACCACCCTACCGACAAAGACATACCGCCAAAGAATCCATAATTACCGAAAGGGGTGTGGATTGTCATCCTCCTCCTAACACGTTAGCCCGCTTCCATCTTATATTGCATCATCACTTACCATCAGGAGATTGTAATCAAGGGCTAATTTGTAAATAATAAAAAAAATGTTTTTTTTCAGTCATATTTAATGAACTAATCACAATCCAACTTTGGTACAGAAGTGAAAAACCACAACTTATATATCAGAGAAACACATCTCCAGGTATGCAAGGCACATGTCCTTCAAAGTGGTTTTAGAATTTAAACTATCGTCAGTGTTATTCATATTAAATAATAAATAATTTAATATCAAATATAGCTAGGAGATTAAGCCTCATGCCATAATCATCATTATCATCCGCTAATGACGTGATATGCGATGCACGTGATAGTGTCGTGGCCCAAGCAAATCTGTAGGTTACGCCATTTTTAAAACGAATTTATTAAGAATTTAAATAGTTTACGTCCAGCCATGCCTATAATAAAAAAAATATCTTGCTTTAGATATTCCAGTTTCGGAAGAAGAGTAGCCTTCGGTTGTAGTGGTAAATGCAAACATGCGTTTGTTTATTAGTTACATTATTATCCAATAATGATGATACAGTGCTTCCACTTTCAAGTGGTAACCTTAAAATAAAAGCTGATAAGTCCAAACGCGCCCTGCCTAACAAGAAGCCGACAATAAACCCAGCCTAGTATTTTCTATTATCACCAACTGTTTTCCAACAGCTATTTTTGATTTATAAAACTGAGCATTTAGTGTTCAACTTAATGAAAAGTATGCCTATAACATAAGTACAAAATTGTAAAATAAAAATTATAAAATTTATGCAAAATGAATCTACCAAAATACTCATAATTGAAAATTTATGTCTCCTCGGACGAATAAAAAAGAACCCTGAAACGGTCATAACCGTGTGGAGTCACCCCCTAAGGGCCGTTTAACAAACAGAAATTCGTCAGTTTTTGTGTATTTTATAGGGTAGGAAATAATGGATTAAGCAAAATTGATCTCTATTTTATACGATATTAGGTTGAAAGACAAACATTGTAATAGATACAAAGATAACAAATTAGTAATCACATAGTTGGATTAACTTCGTGTCATGTAATACAAATTAAAGTTTTTTTTACTAACATAAAATAAAATATTTACCAAATCGCCAGGAACCCTTCATAATATCTTTCGTATTTTTATTAAAATGTAATATATCAAGCAATCGATCTATCAATCAATGTGTTTATTTGCAGATACAAGTGTACATTTTATGCAGGTTGATGCAAATGGTAAATGTATCTTGCCTATTTGGCATGCAAATTACTTACTACTTATTATGTGTTTTTAAATTATCTTAAATAATAATTTAGACATCATTTAAAACTTACTTCTTTACAATTTTATTAGTCATCATCATCATCATCATCAGCCGATAGACGTCCACTGATGGATATAGGCCCCTTGCAAGGACTTTCAAGCACAACGCACAAACATTTTATAATTTTATTTATAAACTGTTAGTGTGTACATAATTCTGATTAAATAAAATACCATGTCCGTTTCAGGACGCTCAACATAAGAGATAACTTAAAATAATTGCTTTCATTAATTAAATCTAATTAATTATTGAATTTAATTAAAAATCCTCTGTTTCGAAAAGGTTTGAAGAACATTTTGACAGCAACAACATACAAACTTTTAATATAGTCTGTGGTTTTAAAATCACTACGAAATTCGCTCTGTCATGTTCAAATATCAAACGCGCCTCAGCTGTAACGCGTTACCAAGCGGCTTACCCTCCCATATGAAGTTATCTCTTCAAAAAGTGACATTTCGACAATAGAGCAAATATTATTTTGTAATGTCATCTTTTCATGCAATAAATTTGAACCAAACGGTACGATAGCAGTACTGCGCTAATATTAACCACGAAACACAAAAACAATATAAATCAAAATAAACTTTATGTTATTATATAATAAGGTACAAAATTGGCAGTCACTCGTCTACATTTTAACCAGCACGTTAAATTGTCGACAGTCATTAGAAACCCACAATTTTATTACTGGAACAATAAAAAAGTATATTTTTACTGCACCGAGGTGACATCGCCTGTGTTTTGATGACGTCGATTATGTAAACAAGATGGACCATTCGCGTGTTAGCTAGTATTTTTTGTATTCGACGGCAGTTTAGCGATCGACGATTATTTATATTTATATAGATTACTAGCTGACGCCGCGCGGTTTATGCCGCGTGGTTCCCGTTCCCCTTAAGAATATGCGGATAATATATAGCCTATAGCCTTCCTCGATAAATGGGCTATCTAACACTGAAATAATTTTTCAAATCGGACCAGTAGTTCCTGAGATTGGCGCGTTCAACCAATCAAACAAACTCTTCAGCTTTATAATATTAGTATAGATTATAGATTATTATAGATAAGCCGTTGACTGCAATCTCAGCTGACGTTAAGTGACGATATTCTCAGATAGAAACAAGCTTAGGTACTTGGAAGATACAAGTGTTCTATCCATACCTCTGACAGTTTTATAAGTTAAGTTCTTTGAAGACACTCATGATATTCGGGCGACGGGGGGAAAGACTGCACGGGTGTGAAATCGTACGTGCAGGGAAGTGTGTTTTTCAGTTGTGGGTTTTTCATTCATCGCTACACGCTACACGAGTGTTACGAATGAAGTTGCCAAGCTATAGCGGCGTCGTCTTTTAGAGTAGTAACTAGCCACGGCTGATACTTGATTCCAGACCACTACATTATTTTAGTATATACCTACTGTATGATATCCACCAGTAAGCACCGGATGACTTTTGTTACATAGAATCTCTATTTCGTACATATTAGCATACGTCAAAGATAGTGAATAAGACTGCAGAATTAATTTAGAATATATTAATCTTAAACTTAGCCGAGCATGGAATCAAACCCTGGACCTCTCTGTTGAGAACACAGCATTACTTATTGCGCTAAAATATGGGTTCAACACGTAACTTTCTTTGTACAAGTCGGTTAATAAAATAGGATAAGCTAGAAATCGCAAGAGCCAATGAAAATTATCTAAAACGTAGCATCAATATGCTTGTTTTATGAGTCCAAGTCGGGGTGTAATTCACCCTTAATGGCCTTTCTTTGATGAATATTGCCTATTACAAAGTTGTAATGTTAAAAATGGTGGCCTAACCACCAGATATATCCGCAACCTTGGAAGTGTTTGAACATTGGCGCGTACACTTAAATCTTGCGAACGATTTTATCTTACGACTTTGTAATACCCATTAAGTCACTAGTATTTAATTTATGGTCACAAAGAAAAAATACAAAGAAATTATTTTATTCAAGGACGCATGTTAAGATTTTTTTATATGACGCCTCATCATTATCATTTTTTATTCTTTACAAGTTAGCCCTTGACTACAATCTCACCTGTTGGTAAGTGATGATGCAGTCTAAGATGGAAGCGGGCTAACTTGTTAGGAGGAGGATGAATATCCACACTCCTTTCGGTTTCTACACGACATCGTACCGGAACGCTAAATCGCTTGGGGGTACGTCTTTGTCGGTAAGGTGGTAACTAGCCACGGCCGAAGCCTCCCACCAGCCAGACCTGGACCAATTAAGAAAACCTCAATCGGCCCAGCCGGGGATCGAACCTAGGACCTCTGTTTTGTAAATTCACCGCGTATACCACTGCGCCACGGAGGCCGTCAAAAGGCCTATTTTACAGTCAGGGCCACCTTACTTATGGGAGAAAGGATATGTAGCTGAAATTGCCTAGATCCACCATGTTACAATGCAGGTTGGCGGGATTTGTGATAATGGAAAATTCTTTAACGCCCACTATCAAATGATAATGTCTGAAATTGAAACTTAACATGCTCTCTAAGGCATAGGAGGTACACAAGCCTAAGATAGGAGGTACATACCGGTGCATCACCAATTTCCACTGATACTTTCTAGGAAGAAAGAAAATCTCAGTATTTCATAGCTCAAACAAAGGACCTTCTGATCCAAAGCTACGAGTATTTGGAGATCAGCGTGACCAGATACACAGACAGACAAAGAAGGTATTTTTATTTTTTATATTAGATCCTGTCCTGGATTTCAATTACGGACTTCACTATTCGCAATTAAACAAACTAACAAGGGATACACTTTCATTATACGAATAAACACACACTCATTAATTACTCAATTAAATTAAAAAATAACTTGCATTTATAAAAAATTTCAACGATTTAATTAAATCTTACAAACCCTATGAAAGTTGCGTCGAATACAAAACAAAAACTCCCCACGTTAAAATCCAATTAGTAAATGGGATTCCAGTGGGAAAAATATGATGAGAGAGTGGCTTTTATCTGCATCACTAAGTTGCGTTCGCCTTTTAGTTGTGTATGTTCGGGATAATTCGGCAGATGGCATTAGTTGTACTAAATAATGTTGACAGATTCTAAAATATTATTAAAATATTAATTCGTGTTTTAGGAATACATTTTTGTGTGAACTTTTTATATGTTTATTAAAGTAAATACCTTTTGTATTTCTTTTTATTTTTACAAGTGATCCATTGACACAATCTCACCTGATTATAAGTGATGAAAATACGCACCCCTTTCGGTTTCTATACGACATCGTACCGGACCACTAAAACGCTTTGCGGTACGTGTTTGCCGGTAAGGTGGTGAACTAACCACGACCAAGGCCTCTCACCAGCCAGACTTGGACCAATTATTTTTTAATCGGCCCAGCCGGGGATCGAACCCAGGACTCACCGCGCATACCACTACGGAGGCCGTAAATCATTCTCTTGTATGTAGACATACAAAAGGATGCTTAAGCTAATCTCTTTGAACAGCTTTACACTTAAAGTCTACTGTTCACTGAGAAAAAATAGATAATTCATGTCACCTGGATCAAGGTGCCAGATGAAAATCAGTGCTGTATGATAGACTTGCAGCACAATGATGATGATACCTTTTTAAGGTTATGCCCAACATGACAGAGATGTGGCTGATGCTTCTACTACTTGGGTTTTAGGTTCGTCATGCCCAAGTGGTTGAGGGGTCAGACATTAAAATTAGTTTAATGCATTGTTTGCTTTCATGTCCACCATCTTACATAGAAAACTGGGCTTTTTTGGGCATTAACAAAAAGGAACTCATTATATTTTAACGGGTTAATCTTCAAATGAAAGCTACTGGAATCAAGACTTTCATGTCAATACCTATTCAATACTACTATTATAAAGTGGAAGTGTTTATTTGTTGGTTTCTATGATGGTATGTTTGTTTAAACATGCTAATCTCTGAAACTATCAGTCGTAGAAAACTTTTTCTACAAGTCTTTTCTTTAATATTCAATGGGTAAGATACGAAGGCACGGGCGTCTGTGAGTAATAAAATCTGCCTAATTTCATGCAGATTCGTTCAGCCGTTTAAAAATAATAATTATACCTACATAGATTAGCGAACCTGACGTTTTTATATCACATATTGTTATTTATACGAGTATAGTCATCGATATCGAATATGTCCCGCTGGAATAAAGCATAGGATGCATTGTACGTAACACTAAAATGCTAAATAAAAGTGTATACTTACTTTCTTTCTATTTTGCTTTCAAGAAATATAGATTTGCCGTGATTTCCGTCTCGGCTGTAACGTTTCGGAGGCGGGTGTAACAACAGAAACAATGTTGTAACAATATTTGTGTCTCCGGCGCGATTGTTACAATTTCCCCGCTTGATCCGCCCAGGGTTGGCATCGACACGTTTTCATTTACAATGGTTTATTTTTGTAGGTAAACTAGGTGTTTCTTGTGATTTAATTTTAGTATTTTGACTGTTGTTATAAATGTTTCTTGGAGGTCTTAACTAGCAAGCATTCATCATAAGCATTTAGCTTAGGCGAACAAAAAATAGGCTATGGTATGATTGTTCCATTTTATGAAGAATGTTTGACTTAGATTGTGTGTGTATGTAGTGTAAGGTTCAGGCCAGTGTGGAAGTAAAACGTCGTAGTACACAATAACAAATTCACTATTTATTCACTTATCTTAACTTAATGGCACATTTTAGTAATCACTGCAAAACCTGAAGACTGAATGCCCGACTCGACCGCAGTCGTAGTACCCCCTACCGACCTTTTCCCCCAGTTGGTCGGCCGTGGTTGGTCGACGTCTGCGATTGCTTACTGATTGATCGACATCAATTGACCATCTTTTTATTAAATAAGAATCAAAAAGAACACTTTTAAAATTGAAAGTACATATAACTGTTAATTAGTAGACATATAATTCTACGGAAACCTAACAGTAGTAAAGTCACTGCTACGTCTGTGTGCATGATAGACACATTTCGTTTATTTGCTTGATAATAGTAGATTGTTATACGAGGGGATAAAATGACCCATTATATACGATGTATTTTTAGAGCACGAGTCGTAAGGCGAGGACTGCTAAGTAGAAACCGTGTTTATAATGGGTTTAGCCCCACGTGTTACACTATATTTTTCACTACGATTGCGAGAAAATAAATTAATTCAGTACAGTATTCAATGTTAAAATTCTTTTTGCAGACGCAGCTCGCAACTCAATAAAAATCAAATACAAATAATTACGCATTCCACAGACAAGAACGCTGCATTTCGTTCCAATTTCAAGTTTTTATCAAACAATCAGGGCCTTACATATTATGTAGTCGAACCCACCTATGAAGATTTTATTTACAAATTAAACTTTTCGTTTTATAGTAGGCTAGTACTCGTAACAGACAAAAATAAGCAAAATTACTTTAACCTGACTGAAATGCTTGTTTGGCCCCGCTGTGGAGTGGTCCATACCAACTTGCGCGTTTATAATATTAGTAAAATGTGCATGTAGCACCTACATAAGAAGCATCGGGCAAATTTGTACCTAAGTCGTATATAACGTGTCGGCAGCCCTACATAGATTCCGGGCAATATTTTATTTGGCACAACAAGTTCCCGATTGAGTGATTCTATCATTGAAAATGCTGATATTGATAGACATTTGTACATTTTTCATTATTTACTTTATTGTACCAACAATTGCTTGTGTTCATGTGAGTATTTCTTTTATATCGAATTTCTTACGTACCTCTCTCTAGTGGCAATCTCGTCGAGTTTTGAGGTATCGATAAAATATATCCAATAGTCAGTAACCTCAGCGATACCACTTTACTATACTGAGGAGATAATTCTTAGTTAAAATATATAAAAGTAGAGGTAACTAGTATTGTTTTTAAAACTTACGATATAATTTTTTATTGGACATTATAATTTTAAGGACAATAGGTAGGCACACCACAGAATTGATATATTATTATGTACATAGTAAATAATATATTTGTAATCAGGCTTGTTTAAAATTTAGATCTATCCACAGATTAGCGCGTACAAACACTACAATTTAAACAAGAGCGGTTTAAGAATAACTAAAAACGCAAAATCTCACTAAATATATAATTTATCGTTTGGTATAAGTACGGTGGAACACGATAATTATTATTATTAAAGGAGACAGAAAACGTTTACATACTGCGATAAAAACGCGATAGCAAAACGTTTGTAAAATTATAAGTCACTGAAAAAAAATGCGTAATTCGTGATCTTGTAAAGCTACGTGCTAGGTATTTTCGTCTCAAATCTACAATATGACGCGTGCGTTTAATCGTAATTCATGCTAAGCCTTAGATTAGACTACGTTAGCATTGTTATAAATATTTACGAGTACCTATTTTAATAAATGAACGTCTTTGACCTAATTACAAGTTTGAAAATCGATTATTTTCCGGTCTATATTAGGCACGCCATCTTCCGTAATAGTGATTAACTTCTTCAAGCCTAATGATACTTTCAATCCCGTAGACAGCACCGCCATCTTTGTTATTTTTAGTAAAACGTAATTTACATAAACGTTACTCTATACTAGATGGCGCTTCACTTGCTGGCGATTTGAACATAAATAGAAGTTCAAATAAAAAGTACACGTATTTTTTGGCATATTCTTAATGTACTTACATAATAAAATATGAACAAATAAACATAAAATTCAACAAGCAAAAATTATAGTTTTCAGAGAATTATAGGGGTACATCCTTTTAATTCACTGTAAGTAAACTATTGTGTACAATGACTAAATATATCTATACTAATATTATAAAGAGGTAAAGTTTGTAAGTTTGTAAGTTTGTAACAATTTTTTGAAATGGGGTAATCTTCGGAACTACTGGACCGATTTTAAAAATTCTTTCACCAGTAGAATGCTACGTTATCGGGGAGTGCTATAGGCTATATTTTATATTTCTATCATATATAACTACTGAGATATCGCGGGTTTTCTCTTACAGGTCAGACCGAAAAACTTACTTATTCGCATGCGCTGCCTCAACCATTGCGTATAACTGAAATAAATGTATGGAGGCTTTTTGAACCTTTAAAAGTTCTACAAAAAAGTCCGCGACACCATATATCTATCTTTTATATTTTAGCAGATATAGTACCTTTAGTACTTTAATAAATTATTTAAATTTTAAACTAAGGTTTACGTCATTATTTACACAACTAAACTTAAAACCTTATCAAAATAAATGATTTAATAATCACAAGGATATTATAGAGATAAGATTTGCCCTTTACAGTATGTTAATTAGTTATATAGTTTCGGAGATAATACAAAATTTCTGGAAGTCGCAGAAATGCCGCTATATGACGCCCCGCGGTTTCAATTACGTGGTTCCCGTTTCCGTGTGAATACGAGGACCAAACATAGCCTATGACACTCGCAAATAATGTAGCTTTCTATTGGTAAAAGAATTTTCCAAATCGGTCCAGTAGATCCAGAGATTACCCCCGACAACCTTACAAACTTTACCTCTTTATAGTATTAGCATAGAAGTCGCTTGGGAAATTATAGTCTTTTGGTCATTGCACCACGCTCAAAAGGCTGGACCAATTTTGCTGAGGGTAGGGATAGGATAGGGGTAGGGAAGGGGTAGGGTAGGGGTAATCTAGGGAAAGTGTAGGGTAAGGTAGGGTAGGGTACGGATAAGGTAGGGGTAGTGTAGGGTAGGGCAAGGTAGGGTAGGGGTAGGGTACCGGTAGGGTAGGGTTAGGGTAGAGGTAAGGTAGGGGTAGGGAGGGGTTAGGGAATAGCGGTAGGGTAGGAGTAAGGTAGGGGTAGGGTAGGAGTAAGGTAGGGGTAGGGTAGGGGTAGATTAGGCGTAGTGTAGGATAGGGTATGGATAGGGTACGGGTAGGGTTAGGGTAGGGGTAAGGTGGGGGGAGGGTAGGGTTAGCGTTAGCGGTAGGGTAGGAGTAAGGTAGGGGTGGGGTAGAGTAGGGTTAGGTAGGTTTACGAGCAGGGTAAGGTAGAGGTAGAAAAGTTTACATAAATTTTTACGCGGACGAAGTCGCGGGTGTCCGCTAGTAGGTATATAAAATATTATAAACGCGGAAGTTTGTATGGATGTTTGGATGTATGTTTGGATGTTTGTTACTCTTTAACGCCGCTACTACTGAAGCGATTTGGCTGAAATTTGGAATGGAAATAGATTTTACACATAGGCTACTGTTTATTCCGAAAAAATGCATGATTTCCCGAGATTTGCGAAAGATGATGATAATGATTTTGATAATATGAATGTTTGTTACTCTTTCACGCCTCGAATACTAAATCGAATTAGCTGAAATTTGGTATTGAGATATATTATAGCGTGGATTAACACATAGGCTACTTTTTATCCCGGAAAAATCCATGGTTCCCGAGGGATTTGTTAAAAACCAAATTCCACTCGGACGACGTCGCGGGCGTCCGCTAGTATAGAATATTTTTTGATAATTAATATAAACATAGCGTTTTAACATTCTTTTTTACATTCCCACCGCACTCATAAACGACAAGAACACACCACAGCAATTTATTCAGTTATTTCAGTCTTTCAGGTTCTTCAGCTTTTTGACCTTTGATGCAGAAAGGTGCGATTTCCTTAATTTACCTGGGCGTAGATAACATGAAGGGACCTTACGAGTTTATTACGTGTAATCGCTAGGTATTTATACCAACTTCCAACATGTAAGTAAATAGCACCCACTTCTTACAACTTGCATGACTTCTTCAAAAGAGCAACTGTCGAGTTTCTTGCCGGTATCTTCTCAGCAGAACCTGCCTTCCGAACCGGTGGTAGAATCTTTAAAAATAGTCAAAAGTGCTTGTAAACTGAGCCTACTTGAAATAAATGTAAATACTTAAAAATTTTGAATTTTGAATTTTGAACAACAGCAATTCTTTTTAACAAAACCAACTAATCTAATTCATCTCCATCACGCAATTTTATTGTAAGTTTAAAAACGTGGTATTATTATGTCTATCTTCTCTCGTTTCATCATCATTACCAGCCAATGGGTGTGCCTATTAGCCTCTTGAAAGAATTTCCGTTCCCCACGACCAGCAATAAGTACGCTCTTCAAAAATTCTGTTTTTACCTATTATTGACTTTGGAAGTACGTGGAGAAGTTGAAATCGCATCGGTGTGTAACATTTTTCCGTCTTCTTTTTCACGGCAAAGGAAACTTAAATTAACAGTTAAAACTTAAATAAACATAACTAAATAAACAGACAATATGTTTTAGGTATTTTGTAGAAATATTCAAATGATGTGTAGGTATCCGTTTATTATGTAATCAATCAAAGTAACAACTGGTCTTGCTAAGTTACATTTAAATACCCCTAAATATATGCATAACACGTTTAATTAAGTAAAATAAAGCTTGCGCGTTTTATAGAAATAATCAACGTAGGTAATTAAGCAAGTGTCGAAAAATAAACAGTCAGGGAAGAAAGACAAACAAAAAACTCGTTGTCGTAAAACAAAAATATTCCGCGTATAAATTACAATTTATAATTTCATTAGATCATTTTATTTACCAATCATTAAAACATGTTCTCTAATAAGAACTACTTAACATTCATAAGTAGGTACCAGTTTGAACTATAGTATGCGCATTATCATCTGAGTCGTCCGGTCATAAAAGTCAAAAAAGATAGGAATGTGCAGCGCGCCTACCTGCGCACCCTAATTATCGATAAACGGCTACCTGCGCACGTGCTAATGATGAGTCAATAATGATTTGGACGATTCTGATTGGTCGGTTTCTAATGTAATTGCATTGCGTATTTTTTTTGCTATAAATGTGTTTACTGCAATTAAATAAATACATTCATGTGTTACTCGTTGCGCACTATGGATACTAATATATAATAAATTTGGCAGAAGACGAAGATTCTGATGATGAAGACTCAGATGAAGATTAATTTTATTTAGTTAATAATTATATAATATGAAATATGTATTATATTAAATCAAATATTGTTAATTTTTTTAATTTTGTGAACAAGATACGATAATAAACTTTACTTATCGATAATATGTCTTTCATTGTTACACCCTTCACTAGACGGCTCCATAAGACCCATAAGTGCAAGCGAGATAGATATAGAGAAATGATTTATGGCCCTAAGACTCAGTTGTTAATGCTATTAGTATAGTAGCTGAGATGCTGAATGAAATACATTTAAACCTGTCGGTCCATTTTTCAAGAGCAGAGATTAATAAACCCATTATGTTTATACGATAATTTATAACTTGACTTATGAATGAAACTCACGATGGCCGCGATTACACCGAAGTGATACAAACTTGTTTGTTAATGTTACAGTTAACGCTCCGAACACCGCAGTGTTAACGTAGGCTTCCACTTATCGTTCGTATTGGACGCATCGCATCAAACGGATTTTTAATTTTACGGTAAACAAAATATGTTCGATGCGGATCAGTTTACGCACTTGTATGACTTCCTTTACAAAGAATACTAAAATCCGATCAATGCGATGCTTAGGATGTGAATTTGTGGACGCCTACCATATAGACAGTCGACCGGTGAACAGACGCGGACAATATCAGGAGAGTTGCAGAGAGCCTCTGCATGCAGGGTTTTGTTTGGAAATCCTGATAATAATGATGATGATGGTAAAGAACTTGGTACGCACTCTCTAACTTCAGAAATGGACAACGCCAACGATGCTTCTTCTCATGTACTTACGTTCATACTTACTTGTAATCACGTATGTTTACTGACGTCTTCCATGCAAGTGTAAGGATAGAGCAAAAAGCAAGTATGAGAAGATATTCAGATCAATCGCCGATCTTAATATTTATCATTATAAAATAATTTTGTATTAAATGACTTTTAAAATCTCGTTTGCAATTCATCAAACCCCCTAGCTGCTGCCCAAATGTAAGTTATTTATTACTTATCAAAATAATAAATAATAATTAAGATTTTTTTGAGAAAAACACAATAACGATGCAACGAACAGTGTTCGCGAGCGAATGTCGGTGTGAAGGCGGCGGCGCGATGTACCGCTCATTTCCTTCCATTCACAATTTCATACTCGTATCGAGTAGCGACCGGTTCTGCGTTCAACCGGACTCAAGGTGTACCGGCGCGTGGTCCATGGCACAGACTTTTGCTATATTGTGATTAACCTGTTACGTCAACACAAAAATTGTACAGAAAGAATATTTAGGTGTGTTAAAATTTTTACATTTTATGTGACGATGATTACGCAAGTGCAAATTTAGAATGTTTGTGACAATTGAATCACATTCAGGTAATGCTTGTAATTATAGTAATTGTCACTTTTGGTCAAACGCTTTATTATTACCTGCTGTATACGAGTAAGGTTACACAGAGTATGAAACGGTCATATCCACTGGGCTATCACGTCCTCCTGCTTCAGATTCTGGAGAGTCTGGGATCGAATCCGGTCCGGGGCGTGCACCTCCAACTTTTCAGTTGTGTGCATTTTAAGAAATTACATATCACATGCCTCTAACGGTGAAGGAAAAACATCGTGAGGAAACCTGCACACCAGAGAATTTTCTTAAATCTCTGCGTGTGTGAAGTCTGCAAATCGTGGCCTAACCCGAGAGAGGAGACTCGAGCTCAGCAGTGAGCCGAATATGGGTTGATAATGATTATGAAAAAACGGTACATATCGTAGTTTTTAAATACACTCGAATTGTAATGACCCCTAATGTGCAAATATTTCAAGACTACTACAATCAAATTCCGCTGTCGCTTATAGCGTGTACCAAAGCCCACAAGAATACGGGTTAGAGAAACCTGTTTGTTTTAATAAAACGAGCGCGCTTCCTTCCACCGCACCACTGATCCGCCCTCATTGCTGGAATCGTACTATTATAGATATACGATTATAGGTTGCGTTGTAGCGAGAGATTGGGCGCATCCGCTGAGATGGGCCATTTGAATGATGCACTCGAGAATGTTAGGCTTCAGTAATGGACCGAGAGGTTGCAATAATCAGACTTACTTCATTGTAGGAAGGCTAAATGTTTGACAGCCTATGGTCCTTTTAAAGGCCATGGCTTTGAAAGGCAGCAGGTTTCAAAGCTCAATCAGCCAGGCAGATCAGATCCTCAATAATTTGTTCAAGTATAAAACGTAAAGAGAATTCCCGTCCCTGGCCTACACTAATCACTCGACAATTGCTTAAGTATATCTAAAAATAGAGATATCTTGATAAATCTACTTTAATAATGAAATCTTTACTTTACCAAAAAAGTTTGCTACGTTTTACGACGTTTTTAATTCTTCTTTAACACGTCATTACGAGGTCGATGGACCTCGTACCGAACTACATTAAGTTTTAGTATGACTTCAAAAAACCTCGTACCGCACCAGAGGAAAGTACACAAAAATCAAGCAGCGAAAGTGTTAATTTATCCCCAACGGGGACAAGCAAAGATACGAGACAGTCTGAGCTTTACGACACTTTGAAGACTAATGATTGGTTTGTTCGTTTTCTTGTATGTTATGATTGTTGATAAAAAAAATAACACAAAATATTTTATTATTTATTTATTTACCCAGTTTCCTAGATACATCACATAATAATATAATGTCCATATACTTTCATACGGGGGTATACCAAGGTTCCTAGGGCAGTCGTTATATTGGCCGGTGGGTATTCCCCTTATTGATATATGCCGTAGAGGCATATAGTGAGGTGTTATGGCTCTAGTCGCCAGACCCTTATCTTTGTGGCAACCCTTCGCTGATGACCATCTTATTATCTTAAAAGTAGTCAGTGTGTTTCAACAAACTCGTGCTTCTAAAGTACAGCGTGGTGGGCAAAGCCGTCGATATTTACACCTGATAGCGAGCGCTACAGAGTTAAAGATTATCGTCATATGCCCGTGTCGGAGAATAAGGGTTAGACATCAGAAGCGGTTGTCTGCTAAACACTATTATTGAATGAAAGGCTGTCAGGTCTAACAATTCCCACTAAGAATGTTACAAACAAACCCTGAGCGGCAGAGAATGACCTTGAGTGGAGTCACGCACTTGTGAATGATGTGTGTAGGGTTAAAGGCGCCTTTGACAGATATCTAACACTCCCCTTTTCCACTCAAGTCACTCTCCACGCCTATCTTCATACTATCTCGACTCATGACGACACGAGCCAAGCGATCAAATAACTTGCTCGCGCCGACACCTGCCTATCCGCATTGGAGCAGCGTAGTGGTTCTAAACCTCGATAAAAAGAGAGCCTGACTCTGTAGTGACCATTTTACTACGACAATAATGAATAGACTAATGCAAAATGTCTATATTCTGAAATACGAGAATTTTCTCTGTGAGTTAAACTGTACTGAAACCGGAACGTGATATGAGGGTAGGTCGTCAAACTATTAAGTTTTAATAAGAAATCTGTTGGAAACTTGGAAATTATCAAGTTTAATCAAAAACCCTGGCGCGGAGCAGCGTCGTAAGGAAACCCGGGCTGCGGTAATGACTTACTCTGGAATTATGTTTATCTGTCCCCTTATAGTTTGAACAAAGCTGCGAGTAGGGTGACTGTGCTGTGTTGTTTATCTAAGATAGGTTTTGACTTTATTACCTAATAGTTAGAGTGTATATCTCAATTTATCTATGTAGAGAGTACAGACTCAACACTGAGAGGTCATGAGTTCGATTCCAATCCGCTGGACCAGGGTTTCTCATAGTGGGGTACGCGAACCCCTAGGGGTTCATTATTCGACGGCAGGGGGTTCGCGACAAGATTTACGTAATGGCGGCTTGATAACTGATATCGAGTCAGAATTAAAGTTAAAATTATCCAAAATTACTCGTTATATACTCCTAATATATAATAGTCAAATTTATTTTTTCTTGTGGGAGGGGGGGTGGAGGTGTCATTAGTTAATAAGGGGTTCACTGTCACTTGGACACTGCGCTGGGCTATTGACGTACTGCCTTCTGTCTAATAAGAGGAGAACGGGACTATTGTGCATGTTGAAAAGATATGGTAAACATTGTATTCTAATCTACAAAATTAATGAACAATGAACGTGTAACAACAATAAAAAACTATCCTAGGAAATTAAGTAGTCACAAATTTATTTTTTAGTACTCGTAATAGTTGATGGAATATGTGGATGGAAAATCATTGGCTGTAAGTAACCAAATAGAAATGTTTGCATGGAGAACGTCCAACAATGCACTTCTCTGTCAAAGTTAACTTGAACGTCTTACTATGCACTGTCAATCTTCCCTTCTGGATTTGATCACAGCAATATTACAGAAATAAGTCGAGCGGCACGAAAGCTCTTAAAAAAAGTAAATGATGTAGGTATCCAAAATGCTTTTTTTTTGGAAAATTAATTCGGAATTTCCTAATTTGTTTCAAAATCATGGCGCACGCAAGGCTGCCCGTTGGCAAGATATATAAAACTTGCGCTATTATGCAAACTTCGGAACTGCACACAATAAGCAGATAGAGGGCGGCGCAGTCCACAGCAGCCGCGCTGTCGGTGATTATGTTTAGAGATTCAATTACTGCCTCACACGAGCATAACAGACACAGGAAGCGAAGACAATTCTCTGTATGTAAAGACGGCCTTATTGCTACAAATAATATGCATTTATTGTGTGTTTGCTTTGGAGCGAACCGGGGATTTTGGGAGTAGAAATCCAGAAATCCCAGAAAGCCAGAATCGAGGCTATCGGCGCGCTTAAACGGGAAATGGAGCAATTAGTGGAGCAACCTCAATATTTATACAATAGTTCAGACGGTGATAAAATTCGAAATATTCTAGGTTCGATGTCCACATTTAAGTTTTAAAGCCGCCGTGTGTGTTATTGTTGTAGGTAATTATGTTTAGAGACTCAATCACTACCTCACAAGCAAAACAGAAACAGGAAGCGAAGACAATTCTATGCATGTAAAGACGGCCTTATTGCTACAATATTTGTTTTGGTGTGTATACTACTGTAGACTCCATTAATACCATTGCAGCATTGCAGGGGGATCACGTGTCTCAAACGAAGAAGGAAGAACATCGTGAGGAAACCTGCATATCAGAGAATTTTCTTAATTCTCTGCGTGTGTGAAGTCTGCCAATTCACATTGGTCAGCGTGGTGGACTATTTACCTAACCGCCGCCTAATTGACGGCCGCGTGGCGCAGTGGGTAGTGATCCTGCTTTCTGCATCCACGGCCGTGGGTTCGATTCCCACAACTGGAAAATATTTGTGTGATGAGCATAGGTGTTTTCCAGTGTCTGTGTGTATTTATACATTATATAAGTATTTATATGTAGTATATAATTGTATATTAATATTATAATATCAACTATCTTAGCACCCATAACACAAGCTACTCTGTATGCTTACTTTGGGGCTAGATAGTGATGTGTATTGCTTAAGTATATTTATTTATTTTATTTTATTTTATTTATAACACCTTTCATTCACAGTGGAGACTCGAGCTCAGCAATGAGCTGAATATGGGTTGGTAAATACGACAATGATGATCGCCAGGAGATCGTAGCAGAAGCTCTGTCAGAGTCGATTCTGAAGGCTAAGAGGTCGATGAAGACGATACGTCTTTCTAATGACGTCTCCTGCGATACTTAGTCCTTTGCTTACAGGAATTTTGAACTAATGGGACCGGCCTTTGTATGTCTTAACGTCCCCATGATATCATCCAATTTTAATATTTATTTAGTGAACAACTTTGTGTGCCTTTTGGCCTGAGCTTGTCTGGAAAAGAACTAATACGAGTACACATAGTACCTACTCGTACGCTATGCCTTTTTCTGCAGTAATGTAGCATTGCTGTTTCAGTCTAAATGACATAGATTATTAGAAGCATTAAACCTACGCATTTTGAAGTTTATGAAGCTCAACTTTTATTTACAAAATTTATTTAGGTTGATGGGCACGGGCCCCATGGGTGATCTATAGACAATGGTTTTTCACTTAACATTCAGTGGGATAACTTGGACTGTCAATAATTATTGCTGCATAAAAAAACAAAGAAATCGTCACATAAGCTAAATTATAATTCATTGGCATGAAGCAAATACTTAATTAATTTTTAAGAAATTATTAAGCAATTCTTACTGATATAGCCTGCAGGTATATTGCATAAAACATTAGTGCACGTTTTAGCTAACATTGTAGCATATATGTCAAGTTAACGCCTACATAGACTACTACAACAAATTTCACAGTTATGTACTACGAGCAGGTATTAAGCCGCTTACACACTTGACTTAGTCAGGGTATACATTTTAAACTTGCAATTCACATTGCATTTAAAGCTCAGTACTATACTGTAACTACGTTTTTATAACTTGATAGTGTGAGTTTCGAACTCATCGCTATCTCTCTCGGTATCGTTTTAAACAGAGAGAGATATTATATACGAACTAGCGGACGCCCGCAACTTCGTCCGCATGGAATTTACTTTTTCACAAATCCGTCGGGATCCGTGGATTTTTTCGGGGTAAAAAGTAGCTTGTGTTAATCCAGACTATAATCTGTCTTCTTCAAATTTCAGGCAATTCGGTTCAGTAGCCGAGATGTGAAAGAGTAAAAAAACTCAGACTATCAAAATCATAAGGTTTTCTTAAATCTCGTGAATCCAGGGATTTTTTCGGGATAAAATGTAGCCAATGCATTAATCCAGAGTAAAATGAATTTCTTTTCCAAATTTCAGCCAAACCGGTTCAGTAGTTGCGGCGTTAAAGAGTAACAAACATCCAAACATCCATACAAACTTTTGCGTTTATAATATTAGTAGGATAGGATAGAGCAGCAGGTGCGATTATTTATAGTTATGAGTATACAATCCCATTATTTTCCTAACTTTTATAAAACACATTTTAGTATTAGTGTCTACAATGAGTTCAAAAAATTATAATTTTAAGTCTAATAATAGTGATTAATGTTCGGTTACTCAGGATCAGGAAATGTTTACAATGAAACATTGTAGAATAAAAAATCAAGGAGGAAAATGTGCGTAAAGATATTTATCATTTGCATAGGCTTATATTTTTCTCAAAGATTATTTAATTTGCTATTATCTTATAAATTTATCATCATTCTTTGTCAAAGTCTCGATAACGGACTAATAATATATTAACTACGTCACAGCGGAGGCATTATAGATTCCTATATGCTTAACGTAATGTTTGCGTTAAGTGAATACTTAATTATGGCCTTTTCTCTACCTACACACTAGAACCGCCTGCATACATTCACTTTACGTCAGGTGTGAACTGGCCCTACATTTCGTAAGACCGCCATCTTGAATGGCCCACTTCCGGTCACGTGGTCATTTCCCATGTCGAGAGATGCGAGATAGGCCAAATTAGAAATTATTATGTTTAATTATTGCGCTGTTTCAATTTTAATGAGACATTTTGTTAATTTGATGCACTTTTATGTAATTCAAAGACTTAACAGTGATTGAAGAAACCTTTGTAGTAGTAATTGGTAATTATTTATTATTTATATATTTTTTTAATGAGAATACATACGATATATAAATTTAGGGTCCAGGGTTCGAATCCCACTTTGAGTCAATTTAGGAACTCATTCTTTTAAAAGGCCTTATAAATAGGCTCAGAGGTATTCAGTGAGCGATGGCGATTATGCTTCGAGTCGTACCCACTCCTGACATAGTGTTTTTTTCACACAACCAACATTGGCCTTCAACTCCAATCTGTTACTGAAAATTTCTGAAAAACTAAAACCCTATTATGACCCAGGTCTTATCGTCATTATCAGTCTATTATAAAGGCTTACTACTAGGACAAATCCCCCCCCCCTCTCTTGTAGGAGTATAACCTTACAGTGATCACGCTGTTTTAGTGCGCCTTGGTGAACATATTAAAGTGATAATGTTTGATTTTGTAACGATTATTATCAGACAATGACCGATACAGACGGTTAACGGTAGGCGTCCACATATCCGCATCGTACGTATCGGACCACCGCAACAAACGGAATTATTATTTTACGGTGGATAAAATCCGTTCGAAACAATCCATACGAAGCGGATTAGTGGACGCACTTGTATGACTATACAATGAATACTACAATCCGTTTGAAGCAGATCTGTGGATGCCTACGTTTAACGTGCTCTCTGCGCCTCATAAAGTCAAATAAAGTATCAAGTGTTATAGCCGCGTGCAACGACTTGCGGTACGGACGGCTTCAGTGTGTTCGTGGCGTTCGAGCCGTCCACATCTCTTGCTGTGTTACTTTAACTTTTTACTGTGTTGCTTTATGGGTTACTTGGGAGAGTGACTTGAGTGGATAAGTGGTGTGTTAGATATCTGTTAAAGGCGCCTTTAACCCTACACACATCGTTCACAAGTGCGTGACTTCACTCAAGGTCATTCTTTGTCATTCTAGGGTCTTATTTTGGTTACAGTTTGATTTGTTAATTAAGTTGTCCTGACAAATGTTGTGATTCATAACCTTTGTTCGACATTAGTTTTCTTATTTTTGTAATCACTTTTGAGTCTGCTAAAACAAGGTAAAGCCATTTAAGCAGCAAAGTCTAAATGATTACAGTCGGTAGCGAGTGGTTGTACCGATCCGCGCTAACGATCCGCACAGGAACAATTAAAATAGTCGGCTCCCCTTGATTCACTGCCTCGCCGGTAATGAGCCAGATCTAGCCGAGACAGGCTATGTGGATACGATAAAACTATATACCTACTTGTGAGAGAAACGGGAAACGAATAAATAAACATGCGATATGGCTTATTAGGTTGGTTGATGAATATTTCCTACACTATTATTATAAGGATTTGTAGTTTGGTATGTAATAAATATTTACTGAATAATGGAAAGCTGCATTATTAGTGAGTATCACAGAATCCCAATATTCCCACGGGAATGGGAACTAAGTGAGTCAAACCGCGGAGTTCTGCTGGTGCTTATATTAAAAAGAGTTAGAAGAATTCTGGAAGACGGTTTCCACCACCATGGATCGTTACGAGGGACCTACGTTTATAAAATCATGATCAAAGATGTTGGACACTATGGTCATGAATAAATATTTTGTTCCTGGGCCCAAGGAAATAATCGAAGTACCTTCTTCTTTTAGTTTTTTAATGTTATAGGTATGTATAAAATAACTATTTTACCAATAACACAGAATACAAAATTAGCCGTGATAGCCCAGTGGATATGACCTCTGCCTCCGATTCTGGAGGGTGTGGGTTCAAATCCGGCCCAGGGCATGCACCTCCAACTTTTCAGTTGTGTGCATTTTAAGAAATTAAATATCACGTGTCTCAAACGGCGAAGGAAAACGTCGTGAGGAAACCTGCATACCTGAGAATTTTTATAATTCTCAGCGTGTGTGAAGTCTGCCAATCCGCATTGAGCCAGCGTGGTGGACTATATTGGCTAAACCCCTCTCATTCTGAGAGGAGACTCGAGCTTAGCAGTGAGCCGAATTAGGGTTGACAAAATTAGTCTACCAGTAAAGTATAAAACAGTACAAAATTAAGAACCAGAAAGCAAAAGTAACTTAAGTATACTATATTTATTAGCACAACAAAACTTTCATGTCTTCAATATAAAACTTCATCCAATTTTAAAATACAAACGATTTTTAAAAACTCCATTTTTAGGGTTCCGAACGTATGTAGTACAAAAACGGAACTCTTATTTTAAATGTCTTTTAAAGACTTTTAAACCAACGGATGGGCTTCAACCAATTTTACATGTACAAGTTGTATAAATTCGTGTAAATTAAATAAGATTGTGATTACGAAGCTGAAGCCATGTGTTAGTAACAGTATAATTAGTTCCAGCAGTCATGTCCACAAGATCCTGTCTAATGGAGTCCTTGTTAATATGAGGACTAGTGAATCCGGGCATTAACACTTGCACCGCACTAACTGAGCACTTACTAACTTTCTCACTGTATCGCCACAGATAATAGTACTAAGCTAGTATTGTTTTGCTATGTTTTTAAATATGGCCTATATTCCTGTTTCCCAGTAATTAGGCGGTAAATACTGTTTTACGAGTGGGTGGTGGTTACGATCGGTGATGAGTTCAACCGCTTTACCGTGGAGCGATTAAGGCTTTATTAGATACTAGCTGACACCGCGCGGTTTCACCCGTGTGATTCCCGTTCCCGCGTGATAATATATAGCCTTCCTCGATAAATGGACTATCTAACACTGAAAAATTTTTTAAATCGGACCAGTAATTCCTGAGATTAGCGCGTTTAGAAAAACACACAAACTCTTCAGCTCAGCTTTTTTTAATAGATTTGTAGAGAGTGATTGAAGAGAAAGGTTTATATGTATAACTAGCGACCCGCCCCAGCTTCGCACGAGTTCAATGCTGATACTAAATACACTACAGAAAAACTGTGAAGGTTGTATATAAATACACAGCGGTCCGCTCCGGCTTCACACTAATAAATTTTTAAGGCGAAAGTTGTGTTTGTGTGTGGGTGTGTGTGTGTGTGTGTCGGTGTGTGTGTGTGTGTGTGTGTGTATATGTTTGTTCCTCCTTTACGTTGCGGCTATTGAAGCGATTTGGCTGAAATTTGGGATGGGAAATAGATTTGACTCTGGATTAAAACGCAGGCCCGGAAAAATACATGGTTCCCGTGGGATTTGTGAAAAACTGAATTCCACGCGGATGAAGTCGCGGGCGTCTGCTAGTGTAAGATAATTGCTTTGATAATGTTGATGTGTTCGCGTCATATGATGTTTTTCTTTAATTAAAACAATATTCAGGCAGTGACATTGGGCAGATGATTCTGTTTGGCAGACTGAAGGTTCTTCTCAATTCTGCGTATTGAGTCAGGTGAGGAAACAATTTTAATAACAAAGTTTATATTGTAATTAGCAGCTTTACTTACTGGCTAGTCTCAGAGCTAGTGAACAATTATTTATATATTTCATTTCTGCAAAATACAAGTTAGAGACATTTTTATAAAATTATGACCAATTATTTAGCATTTCATGATATCACAGTGAAAACAGACTGAGAGTAAATCTCCGAGATTATACTATAATTATAACGTATTTACTACTTTCAAGGACTATTACATTTACATGAGTTAGATTTACATAAAAAAAATACCTTCTTACGAGCGAAAATTAAACCTAAACAATTTATAAAAAAAATGAGGTAAAATTTTCCTGTTTTGATTCATGTTACTTGCTATGTTTTGAAAATCAGCCAATCTAATCTATACTAATATTATAAAGCTGAAGAGTTTGTTTGATTGTTTGTTTGATTGAACGCGCTAATCTCAGGAACTACTGTTATGATTTGAAAAGTACTTTCAGTGTTAGATAGCCCATTTATCGACGAAGGCTATAGGCAATATATTATCCCCATATTCCTACGGGAACAGGAACCACGCGGGTGAAACCCCGCGGCTTTTTTTAAGTAATTGGCTGATTTTTTTATAACATAGCAAGGCTGTTTACGTATAAACGTTCCTATTCCTAAGGTCGCCTGAAAGAGAATGTCTACTGAACGATAATGTCATCTATTGTATCCTATTCCAGTCATATTTTGTTACCGATTTGGTTTGCCGGCAAATATAGATATATCAAGTAACCAACAAATAATGGCGGCTTTGTTCACTCTCTAGATTTATATAATTACTAGCGGACGCCCGCGACTTCGTCCGCGTGGAAATCAATGTAAACTTTCAAGCCTTATTTCACCACTTTAAGGGTTGATTTTTAAAACTTTTTGAATTACATTATATTTCGTATTTTTTTGATGATTTATAAACAAATTTTTAAAACCGTAACTCTAATAATTAAGGACTTTCCATACAAACTTTCAACCCCTTATTTCAACCCCTTCTCATTTTATTTTCGCAATAAAAAGTATCCTATAACCTTTTTAGTATTATGGTTTTAATCCGTGCCAAGTTTCATTTGAATTCATTTAGTAGTTTCAGCATGATGCCACAATAACAAAAAAACACGGACAGACAGACAGACAAAAAATTAAAAAAAAATATTTTTAGCTTCAGTATCGATTTTATAATGCCCCCCAGCAAAAATTTTCAAAATATCTTCAATGTACAAAATGTATAGAATTCGTATTTTAAGTATAGATTCTAGATGGCGCTGGCGTACTTTATGTTACGCTAACGTTTGTTGTTACAAATGGTATAAGTAAAATCTCAAATTGCGATTTCGACTAGCTTTATTATAAGTATAGATATTTCCCCGGAACTATTTTCTTTTTTTTTGAGAGCCAACCTATAAATATAATATTCTAAATGTTATAATAGATAATCCGTTAAGTAATTAATCGTTTGGTAATAGTAACATGCAAACAAACAAACTGAGCCAAATTAGAAATTAAATATTCAAGAATTTGTTGCTTACCTAAGAGTAAGCTGGCTAAAGTTAGAGAAAAACAATTGCACCTTATAAATCGTCATAATTTATTAGCATAGATTGTTCATATGATTACTCTTAGCCTATAATACCTAATATTAATAACTTCTAAGTATTTACACGTCGCAAGAAATAATTATCACAAGTTTCCAATAAGTTTATATCGAAGTACACTCGGCTACGAAAACAAGGAGTATAGAGAAGCATTACAGTTTACAGGCTTCTGTTGTACGTTGTATGAGTTTTTATGACTGTAGATCGTCATTATATTAGTAGTAGGTAATAGAGTTATGGGTGGTGAGTTGCAAGGTTTGAAAAGCGGGTCAAGTAAACAATAAAATACGTTAATGGGATTTTTCTTACAAGAAAAATCTTATTTATTATATTTTTTTTTTATCATTCAAGCGATACCATATATTTTACATTATATAATATAAAAATTATACTAGTCACACTTTATTATATAAAGCAAGGTATGGATGCCCAGCCTTAGTTGTCGAGTGAGTGATAGGGAGATCGTTTTTATGATTTTTAACCGACTTCCAAAAAGGAGGAGGTTCTACGTTCGGCTGTATGTATGTTTTTTTTTTTTTTTTTTTTTATATGTATGTCCAGCGATAATTCCGTCAATTATGGACCGATTTTGAAAATTCTTTTTTTGTTTTGAAGGGTTTACTTCCAGGGTGGTCCCATTTTTTTCATGTCAGGATCTGATGATGGCATCCTGGAGAAATTGAGGGGAACTTTCGAAAGTTGTAGAGACGGCTAGTGCGTTTGTTAGTGTTTCCATAAGGTATTTTAAACCACAAGTACTTAATGAAGGTTTGGAGTTGGTCTGATGATGGAGCCGAAACACAGACGATGGAACTCGTCAACGATTTACAGCAGTCACCTTTTGTTTGGGCTTGATTAATTTGTATTGATGAGTACTTTCCACCTATATGGGTTGGGACTGTATTAAGAGTCTGGTGATGAAGACGAGGAACAGTGAAGAGAACTCCTCGACGGTTCACAGTAGCTACCTCGTGTTTGGACTTCATAAATTTGTATTGATGAGAACTTTCCACCTAGATGGATTGTGTCTGTATTAAGGGTCTGATGATGAAGACGAGGGACAGTGAAGAGAACTCCTCGACGGCTCACAGTAGCTAACTTGTGTTTGGACTTAATAATTTTGTATTGATAAGAACTTTGCACTTAGATAGGTTGTGACTGTACACACGCAGTAGGTATGCTAACACTAAAAATAAAAAAATAAAAATTTTAATAAAAAAAATTTAACCGACTTCCAAGTCAAAAAATAACTTTAACTAAAAAGCAAAAAATAACATCCTAGCTATGTGCTACCTTCTGATCAGTTTGAAGGCGGTGCCAAGCCAGTGTCGTGTTTTAATTAAAGCTGTTTCTGAAAGAACCCCAGAAATTTTGTAGTTAAAACGTGTTTAATTAAAACATCACTGGCTTGGCACCGCCTTCGAACTGATCAGAAGGTAGCACATAGGTAGGATGTTATTTTTTGCTTTTTAGTTAAAGTTATTTTTTGACTTGGAAGTCGGTTAAATTTTTTTTATTAAAATTTTTATTCTTTATCATGCATGTAGTCATTTACCGCGTAGTAGCACTTTTGTACTAGAAAGTCCCTTAATATTTTTATGAATGCATTATCTTTTTCCTCATTCCGTATATAGTGTGGTAGATTATTGTAAATTTTTATTGACATAACATATGGGCTCGAACTGTGTAGTATTAATTTTGACAAAGGGTAAGCGAGTTTAATTTTGTTTTTTATTATAAGTATTTTCGACTTTTTTTTATAAAATAATAATAATTCTTAATATCACCTATGACTATTCTGTGATATCAGCCTATTAGGCATTAGATGCACACATACGAGTTACGCATACCTGATGATTAACATTTCTTTGTCTAAAGTAACGTATAAAGGACGTAAGGGGATCTGTTGTATAAGTTCCTTACAGGTCCTGCGATGTGTTACTATTACATACACTACCTGTATTCCTGGGTCGGGTAATTAATTATGTTTTCCTTTCAAAATCATTAATATAATCGTTACCAAGTTTTTAGTTAGTTTTTTATGTTTAATATGTGTATTGTTGGCGTGCTTCAAATAAATAAATACAAAGTCTCATTATCAGTCCAGGCCAACCCGCGGTAGTACTCCATGGTAGATCTAACCCCTAAGTCCCCTTTCCTGCGTAAAAGAAAACACCTGCCGTGGGCTATAATAAATCATGATGACAATTTTGTTTTATTTTTTTTAATTTTCTTTGGGACTTTTCATCGTGATTATCTCCATTGTATCCTAACAAATACACAGACACAATAATAATGTGTAAAGTATGTCAAAAGTTACTCCGTAATATTAACAATCCCCAAACATTTGGCCGTAACAAGAAATAATTATGACCAGTTTTCAATAACTTCGCGGCCCGTAAACTCATCAAAGTACACTCGACGACAATAAAGGGGGTATAATAACAATTATACAAGTTTGTATTATACTGTATACATAATAATGGTGCTTATATGCTGAGATTCCTCAGGGCGCTAGGTTGGGATAGCCCTTGTATCTTTTGGTAAGGCATTTTGCATAGATGTAAGATTTGTGGAAATCGTAAACTGCTAGTAATTGTATTTAAGGCTTCCCTCCTTAGAATAGTTGAGATATGGAACTGAGACCCACCACGCTATTCTATACTACTGTTACGAACTAGGGTTCGAGTATTTGAAAAATTATAGGACTCGAACCTAAAACCTTCTGATCCGAAGCCACATAGACTAACCACTTGACTTACAGAGAATATGAAAGCTGGGAGTAACATTTTTGAAAGAATAATTTTTAAATATTCATCATCATCATCACCATTCATCATTATCAACCTATATTCGGCTCATTGCTGAGCTCGAGTCTCCTCTTAGCATTAGGAGGTTACGCCAATTGTCCACCACGCTGGCCCAAGGGATTGGCAGACTTCACGCAAGCAGAGAATTAAGAAAATTCTCTGGTATGCAGGTTTCGTCACTATGTTTTTCCTTCACCATTTGAAATACGTGATATTTAATTTCTTGAAATGCACACAACTGAAAAGTTAAAGATGTTTTAATATATCTTCCAATATTCCCGTTCGGAGGAGAATTAATCTGGAAGACTATCAGGAAAGGATATACGACATTAGGGCGGGAATCAAACCCTGACCAAGCACATTAGATAATGTGTGTTTGACGTTTCTGACATTCAGACTTAGAACACCCATTTTTTTACTTCGGTTAAAAAAGGATGCTATTTTGGAGGTAATGCGGAAAAACATGCAATTAAAAGTACGGTTGGCTTAACAATGAAAGCAATCGTTAATTCCCCCCTCCCCCAGATTTATCCTAAGCCTCGGCTCATCCAGTTAAACTAAACATCGCCCGAATCTTGTCTCAAACTTAAACAAGTTTAATTAATCGCTTGAGCACGGCGCATACTTTGTGTTTGTTTCGGTTCACTCCGACGACCCACAGTTTTGGGGGGAAAATGTGATTATAAATAGTAACTAGCAGACGCCTGCGACTTTTTACGCGTGCTAAAACCGCTTTAGGCGATTACATTTGCTTATTTCCTTGGTTAAGCTAAGATGTGTCAATCAGTGGCGAAGAATGGAATTCAAAGCTTGGCAAGTTCGCTCGTAACACTCCTGATGGTCCACTCGGGCCGGGAGGGGTAGCAATGCCCCCGCGCGCCCGACTTCAAAAATATTCTGCAATAATTCTCAGAATCGAAAAGTGGTACACCCCGTGCGTCGGAGAGCACGTTAAAAGTCGTCCGTCCCAGGCAGAAGCATCTCTAATTCACGTAGCGCCCGGTGCAACCATCCCTCTACCGCCCTGTTAGATACAGTACCTAAGCGTGCTGAGCACTGTTAAAATGTAATATGTACCTACCTACAAACATCACTTCCAACTTACCACAAACTATCTGTGTAGCAAACAAACACCTTGTAAGTATAGTATGCGCGTTATCATCTGAGTCGTCCGGTCATAAAAGTCAAAAAAGATAGGAATGTGCAGCGCGCCTACCTGCGCACCCTAATTATCGATAAACGGCTACCTGCGCACGTGCTAATGATGAGTCAATAATGATTTGGACGATTCTGATTGGTCGGTTTCTAATGTAATTGCATTGCGTATTTTTTTTGCTATAAATGTGTTTACTGCAATTAAATAAATACATTCATGTGTTACTCGTTGCGCACTATGGATACTTTATTTTCTAACGTTGATCTGAAGAAATTACATGGCGATATTATGTGTTAGGCATGCCGAAGAACTTCAAAACAAAGATTTACAAAAAGCTCTAATTAGAGATCACGCGCCGCTTATAATAAATTTGGCAGAAGACGAAGATTCTGATGATGAAGACTCAGATGAAGATTAATTTTATTTAGTTAATAATTATATAATATGAAATATGTATTATATTAAATCAAATATTGTTAATTTTTTTAATTTTGTGAACAAGATACGATAATAAACTTTACTTATCGATAATATGTCTTTCATTGTTACACCCTTCACTAGACGGCTCCATAAGACCCATAAGTGCAAGCGAGATAGATATAGAGAAATGATTTATGGCCCTAAGACTCAGTTGTTAACGCGCGTACTATAGTTATCTATTTGCCTCCCTTTGCTAAAACTAGACACATTTATTTAGGAAGAGCTCTAGATTCCATATAAAATATAGGCATGCAGACAGGAGTATTTTTTACTTGAGGTTACGTTAGGTTGAGGTTACACTGCGCCCGGGCCCGCCATCATAACCCGCGTGGCGAATGGCGCCCGGGCGCCCCTGGGATCGCGGCGCCCGGTCAACGCACCCCTGCGCACCATAGATGAAGACGCCTCTGGTCCCAGTCTTTGTCAGCATCTGATTGTGGGCGTTTAAACTGCCTAACCCATAACGGAGCGTGATGGGTCGAAGCTCCATACTCTCACTTCTACCAGTATATTATGGAGTCCTGACCCGGTAATGGGGCATTCACATGAACTGATATTGATGATGAAAATAGATTTTGGCTGGTGGGAGGCTTCGGCCGTGGCTAGTTACCACCCTACCGGCAAAGACGTACAGCCAAGCGATTGAGCGTTCCGATCCGATGCCGTGTAGAAACCGAAAGGGATGTGGATTTTCATCCTCTTCCTAACAAGTTAGCCAGCTTCCATCTTAGACTGCATCATCACTTACCAACAGGTGAGATTGTAGTCAAGGGCTAACTTATAAAGAATAAAAAAAAGATGGGTTTTAGATTTTTTAACTCGCAGTTAAAGACTTTTTCAACCTCGCGACGGGGAGTGAAGAGGGAGGGGAACAACTCAAGTACAAAACTTCAGCTCGAACTTTAATTAATCTCTGGAACCGGAAACTTTCTGTTTGTATTGCCCACTTACGGTGGACTCGTGTTGACATTCATGAAAGATTATATGGGATTTTCTTGGTGTATCCCTGCGTAATGTTTGAAGATTAGCACATATAAATATAACATAAACACGACGATTTAGTAGTATTATTAATCGAATACAATAAGGAGGAGGTGCTCAAGTTGATCGGTATATTTTTCTTAAAAGGCGGTTTTAGTAATTGAGCATTTGGTAATTGCTTATTACTACCGCCAAGCAGTGAAGTATGATAGCCCAGTGTCTATGACCTCTGACTTCAGTGAAGGTTCTGGGTGTAGGTTCGAATCCGGTCTAGGGCTACACCTCCAACTTTTCAGTTATGTGAATTATAAGAAAATTAATATCACTTGTCTTAAACGGTGAAGGAAAAAAATCGTGAGAAAACCTGCGTACCTGAGTATTTTGTTAAATATTTATATATACGTGTGTGAAGTCTGCAACTCCGCATTGGGCCAGCGTAGTTTACTAAGGCCTCACCCCACCCATTCTGAGAACTGACCAGAGTTGGGAAAAACAGTGAGACATTATGTATCGATGTTTCAAGTCATCTGTAAACAAGCACATTTGAATTTTTCTCCTGAAAAACAAAATACTAAATCCATGAGACATGGAGTTGGAGTACCTATTAGAATAAGAGCAATGAAATGATCTAATTGCAGACACAAAATCCTGTCAAAGTTGGTGGGTATAAACTCCAGAGAGAGACCCACTTATACGAGAGAGAAGACACGTTTACCCACATCTATAGTTTGCGCGGTGGAAAATTCCTTTAATCAACTAGCAAGTTAGGGTTTGAACTTGGAACAAGTTTAATTAATCGCCGGAACACAGCGTTTGTGTTGGACTTGAGAAACAATTTGTTTGCAAACAAACAAACAAACAAACACCCAAACAGATTTCACTCGCCAAAGATAACGAATATTATCCCTAATGAATGCACAGACAAAGTTCAAGTCTTGGTTTATTGCTCTTCACTCGATGGAAAGGCTGTCGATATAACGTGGTTCTGTGTAAAAATAATGGACCACCGGGTCTGATATTTAAACGATGTCATCAAAATAAAGTAAAAATACAATGGTCTTAACACAAAGGGTACTTGACGACGCGGCAAGCCAAAAGCTAAGAATAAGAATAATACTTTTTTTCGTATTAAGTGATCACCACTGCCTACAATCATTTACAATACCAGAGGAAACACCAATTCGTTGTCGACCTTTAATGAGGGAGGGAAGGCCATCAAAATGACACGGAATACCACAGTTGCGCGCAACTTTTAAGTAGGGTAGGCTCTGAACGTACAAATTAAGAAATTTTGAAAAACCCCCGAAGGTCATGAAATTATTAATTACACTCTCGATCAAGTCATCAATATTCTTTTTAGTGCGCTTTCATTTGAGACCACCACTCGAGTATATTTGCAGAGATTCGGTTATTTTCCTTATTATTTCTCCACTTTCGACCCCCAGAACTTTTAAACGGCTCAACCGATTTTCATCAAACATATCTAAGAACACTCGCTGGTAAGTCACTTTTCATACAAAAACAACTAAATTGAAACCGCTTCATCCGTCCGGGAGCTATAGTGCCACAGACAGACTGATAGACAGAAGGACAGACACGTCAAACATATAACACCTCTCTTTTTGCGTCGGGGGTTAAAAACAGAAAATTCCTATTTAAATGCAGTTGTGTGATGAGTCCTCAGTGTAGTCGATGCATTTTTGTATCTGTTAGTTCTCTTGTTTCTGTGTCCCGTAAGTCTTCTCGCATCTGTGTAGCTTACGGGATTTCCCTGTGGATACATCGCCCGCGGGCGCTCTGTCCGAGACGCGGAGTTGGATGAGTTTAATTAATCGTCGGAATACGAGTCACTTTGTGTTTGTGTTGGCTGCTTGTAGCCGAGTCGGCACGACCGCCCGACTGTCTGTGTTGGGGTTGTGTTGGGTAGTGTGCTGGTGTGGCGTAGGTCACACAGGTGAGTGGCAAAAAATATAATGCCAAGTCCACACAATCCTTCACCATTTTCACCATTTTACCAAAGAGCCGCCAGACATTTTACTTATACGTAGTAGATATCCCTTGGATGCGCACAAAACGTATTGGTTCCGCATGACTTAGAAATGGAAAGCCTTTCAGCTGTCATTTTACTTACCACTTACAATTTGGGCATTTTCCAAGTGCACCTAGGCAACCGCGTCATTGGCTGCATCTTCGTTTACCAGGTGTACCTATAACAGCTAGGCCGCCTTTGCATGCTAAGTTTAAATTATCTTTTTAATGTTTTAATTTATAATTGTATTTTTGTGTGCAATAAAGTATTTCTTTTTGTTTCTAGCCAATTTAAAAAAAAAACACCATTATTCCCAGCATTATGTTAAGAAGCTTAGGGTTATGATATGATCTTGACAATTAAATCAAAATTACATCACGTGTTTTAAGCATGTTTCAAAGTGGTTTCACAAATATACGAAGAAGGTAGGAACCCACACTAAAGCAACGTGGTGGGTATAAGCTCTAAGCTCCATATTATCATTAAGCTCCTCTCCTATACTACTCTACTCACACGGGTCTCAGCTGAAAATCAGCGCCGTGTATTATGCTTGTATATAGTACACGGCATATGCTGAGCTGCACACCCTTTCTTTTTAAGGGTTACAGACAGACATGCTGTCTTTAGGGTAGGATACTGTTTGTAACTTTTAAATCTGAATAAATTTATTTTCTTTCTTTCTTCTTCTTTCTTTCTATAAGGAGGGTGCTGGATGGCCCTGTAATAGTTCTAATGGACTATTACAGGGCCAGGCCTTGTACGCTAACGACGTAACATTATAATACCTATTTCATAATAATCTAATTATAATTACGAAGTTTTTCGGCGCCATGCAGTAAAATACATAATCAAATGTCTGTCACTTGTCCAGTTGACATTTAGCGGACAGACTTATTTAAATTTTACGATATTGTTTAGCAGATAATAATACAATTAGGTGGTTTAGGTAAAAAAACTTGTTATCAATCAAGAATTAATGGAATAGGACTAGTTTGTAAACGTGTCTGTATTTAAATTGCAGCGTTGAAAATGTACTTAGGATAAATGTTTTTTTTTTATCACTTTCGGAAATATTAATGTTTTCGACTTGTTACAATCATTGATTATTATTATAGTTTTTAATGGTTTAGTTTGGTTTATTAGGTTTTTATTGGTTGGATATATAATTAGTAATATGGAATATACTGAGCTTTCTGACAGTTTCTGACGGACCTTTAAATTTAAACCGTAGAAAAGTAGTTTTTAAGTGTATGCGCGAGCGAACGCAGTGGTTTGTTTGGTTTCCACTTACCATCAGGTAGACAATCAGGTAACTTACTCGATCCGTCAACTATTCATCAAATCAACCATCGTCAAGACGTCCATTGCAAGATATAGGCCTTTGTAGGCCAAACACCACAATTCTGAGCCGTCTGCATCCAGCGATTCCTACGACTCGCATAATGTCGCCTATCTATCTGTCTATGGGTCTGGTTGGTCGACTGTAGTTTTTGTTGAGTGGTCGCCAGTACCTTGGCCATCACACTTCCAGAGACCTTCGGCTCTTCAAACTATGTACGCAGTCTATTTTGACTTCAGCTTTGTGACGTGTTGAGAAAGGTATAATAAAATGACTAACTTCTTTCTCGAATACCGCGTTACAAATAAACAGACAAACTTCTATAATAGTATGAAAGAGATTTTAGTTTCTAGGAACACAATAAAAAGCACGTGTTACTCGACCACCCATATAATGGTTTACATTATATTTTTATTACATGTTACCGCTATAAAATGTTTGTTTGTTTATCGAATTTTATATTTATATCGCGTCCGCGTCGGAGAGTTCTTTTTGGAAATATTAAATCATAATATTACTGACTGTGCTCCGCGGTTTTACTGGTGTAGATCCCGTCCGAGTTGAAAAATTTTGATACAAAGACACTTATGTACCTACTTTTTTTTTATTCTAGTACTAAATCTTTTTTTTAATTCTTTATCATAGGGTTATTAAAAGCGTTACATTTAGTCCAAACCCTATATAGTAAAAACTATATAGGGTTTGGACTATTAAAACCTGCTACATCTTAAAGCCCTCAAATATGGTAGAAAGTCAAAGTCAAAGTTCGAAGTATTTCAATGGGGCTTAGTTTACAAGCACTTTCGAAACGTTAGGTAATAATATTATTAGATAATGGTGATAATAATTGGTCAAAAACTTGAAATTAAAGAACAGTCCACAACAAACTCAGCCAGGGTTTATTTTTTCAGGAAAACATAGACAACCTTCAGCTTGTATAAAATACCGATGTTTTTACCATCGCAGGTTAGACCAGATAGGTAGAATATCAATGACATTCCTATATGACACGTCCTAGATTCGTCTACAATCCCCGGCTCCTAAGCCCGTGGTATCGTATGATATAACTCTAGAGGCTAGAGCGCACCACAAAGCCGAGGTGACCGCGTTCTATCATACACTGACCCTCGCCATAGATAATATAGATGTGTCTACAAACAATGTCACTATTACAAAAAAAAAGTAAAGGAATATCTATATGATAGCTACAAAAGACCCATGGTTAGGGGCTGGACTCGAATTCGAGATGTTTAAGGTTTGATTCCTGCAATCCGCTTGATGTCCTCGGTCCACCTGGTAGGAGGTCGACCAACACTGCGCTTTCCTGTGCCGGATGCTGGCGGCTCGAGACCGTTATGCAGGTCCATGCAAGAGCCCTATGTCCAGCAGTGGACGTCCATCGGCTGATAATGATGATGATGATGAAGATTCTATTCCCATGCATGGATTATTCTCATACTTACTCTAAGTACAAGGTATTCTTTTATCTCTTTGATTTGAGACACAAGGTTATGGCTTAGTTTGAAAAGAAAGAAAATAAAAAACATTCATCATTATCATATCAGCCGATGGACGTCCACTGCAGAGAATAGGCCTTTTGAAGGGACTTCCAAACATCAAGATCTTTAGCCGCCTGCATTCAGCGAATTCCTGCGAACTTTATTTATTATAAAACGTACAAACAAAATCCATTACTAATATTAAACAAAAAGAAATGTCCTACAAAGTCTTGCCAAGTATCTGCAGAATACTGCTAAGAATTGGCGAATGGGTGCTTACTATAATTCCACTTTTTTATTTAATGACAAGTTAACCCTGAGTTAAAAGTATTTGAGACGCTTCATATAACCACAGAAAATCTATATCTATACTAATATATAAAGCGTTATAATAAATGATGAGTTTGTTTGATTGAACGCCCTAATCTCAGAAACTACTGGTCCAATTTGAAAAATTCTTCCATTGTTACATAGCATATTTATTGAGGAAGGCTATAGGCTATATATTATCCCCGTTTTCCTACGGGAAGGGGAACCACGCGGGTAAAACCGCGCAGCGTCAGCTAGTTGTATAATAAACACGTTTGATTTGACGATAAGTTATCGTATAAATCGTACACCCGTGGAATGTGGCGTCCTATAATTTAAGTAATTAAAACATAAGGTATAATACGAACTAACTCGAGTGGTTGCAAGGCACTTCCAGTTTTCTCTACCCCGATGCTTCCCCAAAATACAATGTCGGCTAATTTCTGGCCCCCAATGTACTCGTAGTTTCCATGAAATTAAATTTTGGTTTTCCGCTAACCTTTTATGATAGCATTAGGGTTTGCCCGTCTTTGATCCCGCCCACGGTGACCGCCGGATACTGTTTTATTGCCTGCTCCTAAATTATTGCTATCGTTTATTATACTAGGATTTTTTAGTATTGAAGTAGGGATTTTAGTTAAAAGAGGGATGTTATAAGGTTGAAGAGGTGATTTATCACAGAAAAATATGCTAATCGTCATCAACCCATATTCGGCTCACTGCTGAGTCTCCTCCCAGAATGAGAGGGGTTAGGCCAATAGTCCAATACGCTGGCCCAATGCGGATTGGCAGACTTCACACACGCAGAGAATTAAGATAATTCTCTGTTATGCAGGTCTTTTCACGATGTTTTCCTTCACCGATTGAGACACGTGATATTTAATTTCTTAAAATGCACACAACTGAAAAGTTGGAGGTGCATGCCCCGGACCGGATTCGATCCCACAGCCTCCGGAATCGGAGGCAGAGGTCATATCCACTGGGCTATCACAGCGCTTAATGATCCTGTGATATCACTGAAGGACGCAGCCCGATCTGCTGGGTTTTATTGGGTATTGCGAAGTCTCGGCGAGTCCCATATACCCTTTCGGAAGGGATGCGTATATGCATTTCCCAGCGAAAGGTTGAAGACGTGATAGTCCGGTGGTGCCTTTGATTCGGAGGCCGTAGGTTCGAGCAAGCAAGCACTTTCAACTTTTCAGGAGCATTTTAAGAAATTAAACACATGTCTCAAACGGTGAGGAAAAATCATCGTCAGATACCTGCATACCTGAGAATTTTCTTACCTCCCTACGTGTGTGAATCCGCCAGCGGGGTGGACTATAAGCCTAACCCCTCTCATTCTGAAGGGAGACTCCCGCTCAACAGTGAGTCAAATTTGGATTGTTAATTATAATTAGGTTTCCTTGTGTATCTGTATGTAAGTGAGAGAATCTGTTAGTGACATCCTAACCGCCAAAACAAATAGACTACTAACATGTCCAAGTTAGTCCATCGGGTATTCGGTCGGTTACTAAATAATTATATTTTTATAAGGCGAGGCGAAATTCAGTTCTTTACAAATCCCGCGGAAATCATAGATTTTTCTGGGAAATGTTAGCCTTTGCGTTAATTCGCAGTTCTATCTTTCTTCTAAATTAAAAATACAATGATTTAGCAGTTTTTCTATGAAAGAGTAACAAAAAGCCATACGTCAATACAAATGTTCTCTCTTCTAAAAAATTATAGCATGTTGCGTCGTAGAAAAAGTCCCCAGCCTTGAAGCTAGGATCTGGACCTTGACTTATAGTATGGTGCAACGTTAAGTCAAAAACTAAAACAAAGAAGATTGCAAACATGTCAAAGGCATGACAAAGTGATGTATGTTTTAACTGGCTTCAAAAAAAGGCTGATAACCTTAACATTTGTCTGTGTTTTTTTTTGTTTTTCTTTACAAGTTAGCCCTTGACTACAATCTCACCTGATGGTAAGTGATGATGCAGTCTAAGATGGAAGCGGGCTAACTTGTTAGGAAGAGGACGAAAATCCACACCCCTTTCGGTTTCTACACGGCATCGTACCGGAACGCTAAATCGCTTCGCGGTACGTCTTTGCTGGAAGGGTGGTAACTAGCCACGGTCGAAGCCTCCCACCAGCCAGACCTGGACAAATTAAGAAAATCTCAATGTGCCCAGCCGGGGATCGAACCCAGGACCTCCGTTTGTAAATCCACCGCGCAGACCACTGCGCCACGGAGGCCGTCAAAATTTAGACTAACTACTTGACCTTGACTTGAAGTATGGTGCGACGTATGGTAAAACTAAAGCGAAGAAGATTGAAAACATGTCACAGTTCTAGGACAAAGTGTTGTATGTTTTAACTGACTTCAAAAAAGGCTGATAACCTTAAGATTCGACTGTGTTTTGGTGTTCTGGCGTCTACGGGTGCACGTAGTTACGCTATGCAAAACATCAAAGACCGCGCTTAACTTGAACGGAAATTGGACCCTAAAGTTGGACCATTTGCTTGCAAGCCTTACCTTAGATGACGTCACAACCTGCGGTCACGGCTCTTCTACAGCGGATGGTGTAAATTTATTCCAAACAGGTCCACACCGATACACCATGAAAACAAAACAGAATCCAAGCAAATTTCAACTTTATTACCAGTGAATACAATATATTGATGCCGCACAACTGTTTTGCAAATTCAACGCCATTGATATTTCGTATCAAACTATTCCCACGGTAAGGTATCGATAAAAACCGGGTTTTTTTTTCTAAATGTGTAGTAAAAAATTAATGTGGACTTAGATGTGTTGTTGTGCATTAGTGACTTAATATGTATCATATTAAGCGAGTTCTAATTAATAGGACGCGGCTACATAGTTAGTTTGAAAAAGTTCCTATATTTGTTCCAAAAATAAGAAATTATTTCTAAAATAATTTTTAGAATTTAAACTATCGTGAGAGTTATTCATATTAATTGATTATGAAACACGGCTAAAACTCACGTGATATTAGGTCGGAGTATGCCCGACTAGTTTCGAATCCATACGGGGCCCTTAGTCATGAGCTGGTCGTGGTATCACGTGAGTTTTAGCCATAATCAATAAAAAAATATTTTTTTCTTTATTTTCAAGATAATTTAAGCTACTCGAAATTGAAAAAGTAAAAAGCCTCACGGCATTTTCATTTATTCTTTACCTTAACTTGTCTACAATCTCATCTGATGGTAAGTCATGATGCAATCTAAGATGGAAGCGGGCTAACTTGATAGGAGTGGGATGAAAATCCACATCCCTTTCTGATTCTACACTACATCGTATTGGAACGCTTAGCGGTACGTCTTTGCCAGTAGGCTGGTAACTAGCCACGGCCAAAGCCTCCCATCAGCCAAAAATATCACCAATAATAGCAGCTGCAAATTGTAAGCAATCTTCGTAAAGTAGATAGAGAAATACTAAGATTAGGTATTTATTTTAGAAGGGCATTAATATTATATTATCAGCCTATTTGATTGCCCTGCAAGCCTCCTTCTACTATTACCAATATCCATATACCAATATCCAAAGCATCAGCTTTAGCGTTTTTATGTTATGTAGTCTTAAATTGACTGATTGACGACATTGAGTGAGTTGCAGGGAGCTACTGGATGCAGACCACTTAGGATTGTGGTGACATGCCCTTCCGGCGTTTGTGTTTCCTGACACATATAATTTGAACACCTTCAAAGCTAGAGTGAATAGGCATCTTCTTGGTAAGCGCGCTCCAACTTAGACCGCATTAATGCTTACCATCAGGCTTAATGGTAGTCAAGTGCTGGCCTATATTGCATAAAATAAAAAAAAAAACATCCGCTGCAGGACATATGCCTTTCGTGGAAGTCTTATAGATAGATGATGATTATGTGATGTTACAAGTACCTACCAGAGATGGCAGGACAAGTGCATCTCCTTAGTAGGATGTACAAATTTAGTAAAACATAACCGAGAGCATAGCTCGGTAGCCCTGACAATGTACTGATGAGTGGTAACGTAATAGTGTTATTCAGCCTGCACTCACTCTTACGTCTCGTCAGTAAACTCGGTCGGTCGTTTGACTTCTAATGTTTCTGAACCTGCTCCCATAACGGCTGTAGGGTTGACAATCATTGACATTATGCATAAGTTGTTAAGAACACAGAAATTTAAGTTATTAAGGACACAGTTATTTCTAAATCACAGACAGACAGTGATTAGAAAAGTAACAATAATTTCAAAATTTATTTAATATAACATACTAAAACACAAACTAGCCTATTTTTGTCTGTTATTTTGTCCGGGCTAATTTTTAATCATTGGCTGAATCAAATTCACTGGAACATTCACTGGAAGATAGAGGGGGTCAGTGAGCAACATAATGCTACCCAGAAAAATCATTAATTCCTTCGATATTTGTAAAAAACTGAACGAACGCGGTCTAAGTTGAGTGCGTTCGCTAGTCATTACCTAAATCCCTCGAGCTAGGAACAGATTTAATAGGCAATAACCTTCCGAAAACTAGTAAAGCTAAAACATAGTCAGCTGCGAGCTTTAGGAGGAGAAGGTTGGCCCAAACGAAAATTTACCATTCTAGACAGTAAACCCCTAAAATGCAGAAAGCAAAGTCAGCTGAAATGTAGCGTGGTATTCTAGGCCATTGCTCGAGTTAAAGTGTTAGGTAGGGGAAGGATTCAATGATCTAAAACATTATCATCCTCAATCTGCCAATCCGCATTGGAACCTCGTGGGTCTAATCTCAATATCAACACCGTCTAGAGTCAAGCGGAGGCAACCCTATTTAGAATCGGTTATCTTCGGGTGCACTCGTGTAAGTTCGGGCACGCGGCTCCTACCTTCGCTACCGGTTGATTGGTCCTTGACCTAAACTAGTTCTTGTGGCACTCTCACACTGAGCGCGGATCAAACGCTTCGCTGTACAAGGACTCTATATCAACGCCCGGTTGATTAAACCTCTAATTTGAAGTATTTGATGGAACAAACAGTTGACAATTTGATGTTAAGTAGTAAATTATCTTCTACACTTATTAAAGTGAGCTGTATCAGAAAAACTTGGTAGACTTATTCCTATGCAAGAGTAGCAAGCTTTGATCGACAAAAGTTTAAATGTCAACACTGAAATGACATGGGAATCACTATATACATAACTAGCTAAACCTCGCGGTTTTACCTGCTTTTTTCCATTGCCGTGGGAATACGGAGATATAGCTTATATTGCTCGCCGATAATGAAGCCTTCTATTGATGAAATATTTTTTAAGCCGGTCCATTAGTTTATTTGTTAATACAAAAGTACAAATATTTCCTATTTTTAATATTATTTTATAGAGCCAAACTTTCATTTATTTATTAAGTTTTTTTTATTTTTAACAATGTCAATAAGTATAAAATACAAAAGACTATTAAAAATTTATAAAAAAAATACACCCTCCCGCTGCGGGACATTTGAGTGCCCAAGCAACCGGTGGTCAGGGCTCCAGAGTGAGGAACCTCCTCACAATACGCGCCGTCTCAAGAATCACGGCCTTTTGTATCCGACTCTTGATCCAACAGTTAAGCGAAAACTTAAAGCCAAACTTTATTATTAGAATATTAATGTATGATTCCTTGCCAACAACCATTAATATTGTCCATGAAGTAAGATTGCCAAGTCGTACACTTTAAGGAAATAAAACTAGTAGTATTGCTGGAGTGCGACGAACAGCGCGGTACAGTATTACTCTATTTTGTTGACAATATTACTAAACGGTGGGTGCGGCTGATCTATGAATTTAAATAATTACAAAAGAAAGAGGAATACTAAACATTGAAACACATCTAATATTTTTTCAATAATTCTAAACATTATTGGTGAAAACTTTATAAACTAAAAAACTTACTAACTAGGTGATAAAAAATTAACCATAAAAACAAAGTTTCATAACATAAATCGCAGGCATCGCTTATAATATTTAGACACTCGTAGTATTCATTGTTTGTACAGAAGCGTTTTATACAAGTCGTTGGGTTCCGTCTGAAGACGCTCTTATTCTGTTCACGTAACACCGTATACACTTGATTTATTTTTTAGAGAAAGGATTTTGTAATAATAGATGACTTATATTGGCTGCCATCTTGTATTTAATGTTAACATTATAACACAATTGGTTTTGCTTTTGGGTGTTTTTAAAAATCGAATATTAATTCAAAAATCAAAATATATTGAAACATCAATTTTGACTATTTGTTGAGACGAAAGTCAGGTTCAACTGAGAAGAGCCGAGATTAACTCAACAGTTACCCATAAATAAGCCCTTGTCTATCTTAGCTTGCATCGTCACATATTATCAGATGAGATAGTGAAGGGCTAATTTGTCATTGAAAAAAATAGTTTTTTTTAATCAATATTTATTTTTTCCGTCGTTTAAAGTATGTTAGAAGTGGGTGGGAATTGTTCAACAAACAGTACCTAACCGATTCCAAGAATTTTGATCTAGCTACATCCCACATCACCAGTGAATATTACCTCTGCCTCCGATTCCGAAGGGTGTAGGTTCAAATCTGGTCCGAGGCATGAACTTCCAACTTTTCAGTTATAAGAAATTTTCAGCATACATTTTCAGCCTGGAGAGAAATATTGGCTTTACAACCCCGTATCTCAAAAAACATGTTAAACTGTCGGTCCCGGCTATTATCATCATCGTCTGATAGTGATCGTTACCAAGTCAAACACTATCACCCTAAACCCGTCAACCCGTATTAGAACAGTGTGGTGGGTCAATTATATCGAACAAGAATCTTCTGAATACTTATTAAGGCAATATTTAATAAGTATTCAGAAGATTCTTGTTCGATATAAGTTCAGCAGATAAAGGACTAATCCAAAGCCACAAAGACTAATTGCCACCCCAAAGTTAAACACTTTAGGGGTCTTTCAGACCTCACAAAGTAAGTGTAGGGTTGATATTAATAGCCTAAAACAATATATCAAGAGCCTAACCCCATAACAATGATCCCATGCATGTTGTATAGCATGCCGGGCTAATGTGCGCCCTAAGAGATTTGGAAGATAAAGCCAAGATGCTTGTACCGACAGCAGAGAACATTAAAACATTTTGAAATATTTCTCTAGTCCCAAAAAATGTGTTTATATAGATAATTGTAACTTGACACCTCAACACTTCTTTAAGCTTACTTTACTTGGACAGTTGAGGTCTGAACCTTCACATTTGAGACCTCCCAAAGCCTTCATAAAATAAGCTCCATAGGTGTCTACAGTACTTACCTTCAGTGGGAACATGGGCTTACAAACTATCGGCTTTCTTTTAATCATGAATGTCTTGCTATCATAGGCTCTCAACCTATAAGAGTAGAAACTGGGCGTAAACAAAAACAGTAATAATAAATAATAATAAAAGCCTTTTATTCAGACAGTATTACAGTTTAAAAATTATTATCTATTACTGACATTTTTAACATAAATATTATATTTAATTTCACACACACTTAATTATTTATTTTGCATCAATATCCCTCTGTCTGTCTGTATGCCACTGTTGGCAAAGGCCTCCTCCAACTTTCTCCATTTTTCTCTATCCTGTGCAGTTCTTGTCCATGTACCACCTGCCACGGCTTTGATGTCATCGGCCCATCGTCTAGATGGTCTACCTTTTTTCCTTTTCTTGTGGGAAAAGGGATGTTAGGGAAAAGACTATCAGACAAAATAAGAACTGTGACCATAAAGAAACACACAAAAACAAAAGATGTCACAAAAACAATAAAAACTTTAAAATGGAAATGGTCTGGACATACAATCAGAGGGAAGGAAAAATGGTCAAAATCCATAATCAACAAAAACAGTATATAACAAAAAAAGAAAAAAAAGTTTTAATTTTTTTTGTATCACAAATGGATTGATCAATAAAAAATATTATAACATTGTGCTAATTTTAGTGAGAAGTTTCTTGGTGACGTAACACATTTAAGACATCATCGTCATCTTATCAGCCGATGGACGTCTGTTATAAGACTTTAAGACGTGTACAACGTATTAAATGCTTATGTATCTATTTTTTCCATCGATATAGGATAGGCCTCTAGTTTCTGCATTCGTCAGGTCAAGCGAGAGACGTATCCTATTCGTATACAGATGATTTACTTCATTAAAGGTGAGTACAGATTGGTGCAATGCAACATGTAATGTAATATTCTGCCTTACATTGCATGTTCCCTGCTGCCTTGGACGTGTGGCGCGCGCGGTACGCGCATTGACTACGAATCAGTCGGCTCAGTCCTGCGCACACTGCGCGTCCCTTTGTGTTCGACAAATCTCGGATCGAACCGCGCACGAGTTGTAACGCTCGGAGCGTACGCGACCCAGGCGCAGTTCGTGCGCGCGAGGCGTCCAAACCACGAGCATTCGTGATACATTGCAGCAATGTGGACGTCAAATTCTTGCATTGCATATTGCATTACATGTTGCATTGCACCAATCTGTACCCACCTTAAGAGCGCGCAGCGCGTCGGTACGATATGGATAAAATTCGAAGGGCAAACGAGACGCCGAATTATGACTTTCACGTGAGTGAAAAGCACGGAGCGATTGACGCGCGACGCAAATTTTATGACGTGAGCGCCAAAACCATTTTTACCAATTGCAAGTAAATTAAACAACATAACGAAAAACAAAATGGCCATGTTCAAAATATATACCCAATTTTCTATACAAAACAAAAATTTAAGAAAATAAGTTTGCTTTTCCTGAGATTGAAAGCAAAATGTGAGCAAAACATGTATTTTTCAAAAAAATAAACTATCGAGAAAAGTTTTACAAATTGTGTATTTTGTATAGTCATAACGAAGCTAACACTTTGAAATATCATTTACCCAAATAACAGGCTCCTAACTTTTCCAGAATCTGAGATCCAGAACCATTTGTAACCACCAAATTACATATTGCACACTCTTAAGGTAAAAGGAATTTTTGACTCAATTCTAGCAACATTATTAACTGTCAGTCTGTTAATTTAATTTATTTTTCATTTATCTGGATTATAACATATTCTCACAAAATAAATAATAATGTCAAGATGGCGTCAAATATTTTTTTGTCTGTGTAATTTTCTGCGGACGGTACTTGACCGCAGCGTGATTTATCACCCTGTTGGCAGCTGTCCGTAGTTTGTAAGCTGTTGTCTATAACATACTCGTTTACCATCGACCAGCGTGTGGCGTCAAATTAAACTAAATCTTCATACTGTTTAGCGGCGGAGGTTGTTCTAGCCGTCAGCTCTGAGACTATTGTAACTTGTTTTTACTAACGGACACCGCGCGGTTTCAGCCGCGTAGTCCCCGGTCCTGCGGAGATACGGGGGTAAATTATAGACTATGTTACTCGTTGATAATGTAGCTTTACATTGGTGAAAAAAAAATTACAATCGGTCCAGTACTTTTGGAGCCTATTTGTTATAAACATAAAAATGTTTTACTTTTTGTAATAATTTTGTATATTCAATGACAAGTTGGCTGCGATCTGAACTTTATGCTAAATCATCATTATCAACCCATATTCTACACACTGCTGAGCTTGAGTCTCCTCTCAGATTGAGAGGGGTTAGGCCAAGAGTCCACCACGCTGGCCCAATGCGGATTTGCAAACTTCACACGCGTAGAGTTAACCAAATTATCAGGATTGCAGCTTTCCTCACGATATTTTTCCTTCACAGTTTTAGACACGTGATATTTAATTTCTTAACATGCACACAACTGAAAAGTTTGAGCTGCATGCCCGGACCAGATTTGAACCTACGCCCTCCAGATTTCTAGAAGTTTTTTCTAGCGGAGAAAGACTTATCTACTATAGGTACATACGTACATATTAAGTATATTTATCAACAAACCAGGACTCGAACCAAGGACATCCTTATCCCCGTCATTCATAAAGCAACAAACAACGCCTTAAGTTACTATCTCAGGAGACAAAACATAAAAAAGAAACCTTTAAAGTCTGGTGAAAACACAGTCGGAAGGATTTTTGCTGTCATTTATAAAGGACTCGGCTAAAGATAGTACAAGTAGCTCGAGCACTTCCTGCACACGCAGGCGGCGCCGGGCACAATGGCTATAGTGTTATTTACCTGCGGGTAGTCCTGGCACACTCGGTGATAAGTGTTGGCTCGGCTTAGGGTTGCTACTGCGATAGTTTTGACTTTTTATAACAAGTAAACATTATTTCTTGCATTTGAATTTCAATAAGACTTTTGCTGCGAATATTATTTTGTAAACATTTTAATGTAATCGTCAATTTATTTTAATATTACGGAAATGTGCATGCCGTGTTTACCTTCATTTGATTGTGCAGAGCCTTGTCTTTGTGTTTTTTTTAGATTGTATTTGTGTAAATGCTGCAACAGTCACTGGTGGACCAAATAAATAAATAAACCCGTCGCTTATGATTTCATTCATGTGTCTTGTCTTGTTATTTTTCGGATAAATTTCGACTAACATTTGATCTCATTTTCGCGCTGTCGCTAGATATAGATAGCAGGTTTTGATTAGCGTAGGCATTATACGTAGAAATTTAATAAAATGGAAAATTCCTTTTTCAATACAGATTCATTATGAGTTCTCAGGGTAGGGTTTTCATATTAAAAGTACCTATACGCCGTGCATTCGTCCGATCTTATGTCGGACATACCATCGGATCATGAAAGTGAAGGAGTAGAGAGTTGTGTTTGTGCGTACACTAACTGTACACTAAAATATCTTCTGCGCACATTATCTACTAGTCTTAATATGATATTGGATTATCTATACTAATATTATAAAGAGGAAAACTTTGTTTGTATGTTTGTTTGTTTGTTTGATTGTAATGAATAGGCTCAAAAACTACTGGACCGATTTTAAAAATTCTTTTACCATTCGAAAGCTACATTATCTACAAGTAACATAGGCTAAATTTTATTTTGGAAAAAAATAGGGTTCCGTAAGATATTTGGGTTTTTCGGACACAAGGTGTAAAAAATCAACCAGAAAAGTAGGGTAGGGGTAGGTAGGAGTAGGGTATGGGTAGGGGTAGGCTAGGGGTAGGCTAGGGGTAGGGTAGGAGTAGGATAGGGGTAGTTGAAAGTTTACATCGAGTTTAACGCGGACGAAATCGCGGGCCTCGGCTAGTTTTATTATAAGGTAGAAAAGGTTTAATAAATAAGAATGTGAATAAGAACAAAGTGGCAACCCTAGCTACACAAAGTGCAGTTCCGCCACGACCGTTTCCCTCCACACAACAGTAAGAGATTGTAATACACGTAATTTTATCCTTTTCTGTCACGTGCTCGTGTATGAACTACTGCTGTGGAAATATTAATAACTGGCGGACGCCCGCGACTTCGTTTGCCCTTTGACCTCTTTAATCCGGCCCTATCGCAAAATCCGTTCTTAGCAGACGTCTACTAACTGTAAACTACCTCCCTACCAAATTTCATATTGGTAAGTCAAGCGGTTTTTAATATTTCGTGACCTTTCAGTTTTATAAAAGTAGATGACACCTAGTGGACACCCCGCGGTTTCACCAGCGCAGTTTCCGTTTCCGTCAGAACGAGAGGTAGGCTATAGTGGTAAAACAATTTTCATAATTGGTTCAGTAGATCCAGAGATTAAATTTGACCTCTTTATAATATTAGTATGTAGATGATATTTGACCATCATCATAATCAATTCACTAATTTGGTCCTAATTAACAGCCTTTTAAAAATAAACATCAAATCAATTGAGAAATGTCATCTACCTACTTCATGATATCCACGACAAGTTGTCACTAAGCACCGGATGACATTTGTTACATAGCATTTCAATTTTATATATGTAAACTAACATACGTCATAGTTAGTAAATAAGTCTGCAGATCTCTCTTCTGGTAAGAAAAATATTTTGGAAATTAGACCCATCATGTAGTTCCAATGCGGATCGGCAAACTTCAGAGTAATGATTTATAAGAATCATTAATTAAGCAGATGATGACAAGATATAATTAAAGAACGTTGTGCTGACATCATTGATTCTTATACGTTTCCATAAATTAAGAGGCAAACCTCATGATTCAACTAGTAACTCTCGTCAGACTGACATGAGAATGCTGCTTCATCATTAAATCAGCCTATTTAAACGACCTACTTACTAGATCCTTGAAACCTATTATAAAGCCATCACTATCCAAACTCCATAGTTTACCTATATAGTAGGAGCCTTCATCATTAACAACCCATATTCCGCTCACTGATGAGCACGAGTCTCCTCTCACAATGAGAGGGGTTAGGCTAAGTTAATAATCCACAACGCTGACGTACCGCCAAGCGATTTAGCGTTCCGGTACAATGCCGTGTAGAAATCGAAAGGGGTGTGGATTTTCATCCTCCTCCTAACAAGTTAGCCCGCTTCCATCTTAGACTGCATCATCACTTACCATCAGGTGAGATTGTAGTCAAGGGCTAACTTGTAAGGAATAAAAAAAAAAAAGTTGGAAGTGCACGCCCGGGACCGGCTTCGAACCTGAGCCATCAAACAGGTTATATCCACTACGTTATCACGGAAAGAAATGTATATGTCTCCAGCCTGTATCGCGAAGAAAATGGAACACATTATGTGAATGGCAGGGCGGGGACATTCTCTCTTTATACCCCTAATGCGATGTTCGGAGTATCTTTTGACATCATATTGCGTTTTCATATAAATTTTCTATTATAATTTCATTTTTAAACTGGTTACCCTGAATTTATTCGATTTAAATTCAATTTTTGAAAAGCATTATTATGATATTTTATATTCATAACTTGAAAAAATAATGCATGCTCAATGTTTCAACCAAGTTTCCTTCATTTTCAACTAGCCGACGCACGGCCCGCGATTTCACCCGCATAGTTCCCGTTCTCGTGAGAATACGGATATAAAATATAGCCTTTGACATACACAAATAACGTGACTTTCTATTCGAAACCGAATCATCAAAATCGGTTCAGTAGATCCACAGATTACCTCTAGGTAAAACACCATAAACTTTACCTCTTTTTAATATAGATTATGAAAATGGGTACATGGACTTATAGTTAATAAAACATGATTTTTTTTAAGAATTTTGAAATTTCACCCCTTTGGTAATCTTCAAGGACAGCAGTGCTAAGTAACAACTGAAATAATCAAGATGGTGTGATACTTCCCCGAACGAGCATTGTCACAAAAAGCTCTATCACTAATGTAAAGTGTATATGTAAAAAGGGATTAATTTTACTCAGACGAAGTCGCGGTCCCTTCTGAGAGGAGACTCGAGCTCAGAAGTGAGCTGAATATGGGTTGATGAAGTCGCGGGCGTTTGCTATTAGTCAATATATTCGTTTATTTTTCCTACAATCTAACCTATCAAATCTAATCCCGCGACGCTCGAGTAAATTCACATTTAAGATCATGGACTTCCAACGAATATTACGAAGTCGGTAAACTCATATCAAGAAAAACCCCACTTCGCCGCAGTAAAGGAAGAAATCATAAATTACAAATCGATTTGTAAAGAAAGCAAACAATGGATATTGTGGCGGGCGCGATTGTTTTTAATAGGCCAGGAGTCGGCGGCGTTTTCTCGCGTTTTATTTCTGCACTTCCGCTGCGAAGGCATCGGTTGGTTTATTTTCAGTTTTCTCTCGCCTCTGTCGGAAGCTGCTTCTTGCTCTCTGAATTTGTGAAGTACCTTCAGTTGTTGCATATTTAAAAATGTAGCGCTTTGATGTGACGTTGTAAATTACTTTTGTACGTTGTAGATTATACTAGTGAAGATTTTGTTAATTTAGTCAGTATTGTTACACAAAAATGATAAACACAAAAATAGATTCAAATTCGTTTATTTCTATTAGGCTTAGTTACAAGAACATTTGATACGTCAAGTAAGTCTGATTTTTAGTGATTCAACTATAGATCGGAAGACAGAATCAACAAAAGCAAACCAGCCAGCTAGCAAGCATAGAATTTAATTTAACATATATTTTAAAAATAATTAATTAAAGTTGAGTTTTTTGTGTGCTTTTTTTGTAGGAGAGCGTTTGGCGCCCCCAAAATCTTTACTTAACGATGGCTAAGAGTCGCTCAGCAGGTGATGAAACAAGCTTAAACCAAGATACCATAGCTCAACAAGTTGCGAGGTTGAACTAGCATTTGTCGGGGTCGAAAGCCAATGGATTGGGAGCCTAAGTTGCTGGAATGGAGATCCCACACCGGAAAACGAAGTGTTGGTCAACCCAACACTAGGTGGACTGACGACATCAAGCGAGTCGCAGGTAGTCGTTGGATGCAGATGGCTCAAGATGGTGGTGTTTGGATGTCATTACAAAAGGTCTATGTCTTTTGACGTTCATCTATATTAATATTATAAAGAGGAAAACTTTGTTTGTATGTTTGTTTGTTTGTTTTAATGAATAGGCTCAAAAACTACTGGACCGATTTTAAAAATTCTTTCACCATTCGAAAGCTACATTATCCACAAGTAACATAGGCTAAATTTTATTTTGGAAAAAAATAGGGTTCCGTAAGATATTTGGGTTTCTCGGATACAAGGTGTAAAAAATCAACCAGAAAAGTAGGGTAGGGGTAGGCTAGGGGTAGGCTAAGGGTAGGGTAGGGGTAAGATAGGGGTAGTTGAAATTTTACATCGAGTTTCACGCGGACGAAGTCGCGGGCGTCGGCTAGTTGATTGATATGATGAAAAATCATTAAAGAAGGGAGTTGAATAAAGAGTATGACTTCAAATTAGTATTTCATTTACTTAATGAAACTCACACAGGTAAAACTGCGAGCAAAATCTATAAATACGACAAAGTATTAAACATTAATGAATACAAAACCGACTGTATTCATATTAATATGAATGTAAACACGAAACAATGAAATGGAACAGTCAAGCATGGCCGCTTATTAGTAATTTATGTTGAGAGCTAATTTAGTGGCGGTTTTGGCAAGCTATAACATGTTTACATCGCATTACAGCGGTTATGGCTAAGTGATATCTGCAGCGGATACGTTGAGGACATTCTGTATTCAATACCTATCATTTCATTTTATTATTGGTAAAATTATTCACAATAATCAGCTTTTTATAATACTACGGAGTCAGGCTTCAATAATGTTTGATTTAACAATTACACTGACTTTCTCCTCAATAATATTAGTGTGACTTAAACCTTTATTTATTTACTAGCGGACGCCCGCGACTTCGTTCACGTGGAAATCAATGTAAACTTTCAAGCCCTATTTCACCACTTTAGGGGTTGATTTTTAAATGTTTTTGAATCACATTATATTTTGTATTTTTTTATGATTTATGAACAAATTTTTAAAACTTTTACTCTAGAAATGAAGAACTTTTCATACAAACTTTCAACCCCTATTTCACCCCCTTTTCATTTTATTTTCGCAATAAAAGTATCCTATAACCTTTTTCATATTATGGTTTTAAACCGTTAACCTTTTAACCACTACCTCTTAGTCTATATATTATCTTATGAGAAAATGTAACTATGTGTGTATAAACATATGAAGTATCGTAACATTGACGGGGGAGTAGTAAAAATAACAGGCCTGATTGATTTATAGGCGTTTAAGGCCTGATAAGAACTAATAAAAGACCCGATATGCCTTATATCGGGGACTTATTGATCGTTTATCGAACCTTAAAGATTGCTTGCAAAAACCAAGGCAAAATAAGCAGTATTTACATTTGGTGTAAAGGACTAAGAGCCTATGATTGCCAGACCTTCTTCATTAAAAAAACCGAAAGCTTGTCATTTTAATATCCTATTGAAGTATATCTAACTATGGACTTTGGTAGCTTTAAAAGCTCGCAGGTTTGAAGAACCGAAAGAACCTAAGAAAGCCCTACCCTACCTTACCCTTCGAAAAATACCGTTATAGATAAAATGTTTAGCATCTCTGGCTTGCCTTGGAGGGGTTGCCATAAGTGTCAGTTTATTGGAGACATAGTTTCTCAAATTATGCCGAGGAAAATATAAAAAAAAAACGCTTTAAATTTGGAGGATTGCGTCTGAATCCTTGAAAACTCTACCTACCAAATCTATAGGATCTGGCTTGTAGCCGTGTGGTACGTAAATACTCTTTCTACAAACGTTAACGTTTCGAAACCAAAAATATGTATGGGATTGACAGATCCGATTGATAACTTTATCTTGTTGTCATTCCCATACATTTTCAAATTTTCGAAGCGTTTGCGATTGTAGAAAGAGAATAGACGTTTCACTTGGCTACAGGGACAGGGCTGACAAACTTATTTTAAGAAAGGGATATTTATGTTCAGGGGTCATTGTTATTGTAGTTTTTTTTTTTTGTATTAATGTAGGTTTTTTTTCTATTGCCTCGTTGATTCAGTGAGTAGCCTGTGTGGTATCGGATCACGAGGTCCTGGGTTTGAATCCTGGGTCAGGTTATAAATTACTGAGGTTTTTTTTCCTTATTCAAATTTTCAATTAAAATTCTCAGCAGTTGGGAAGTTGGTGGTTATCATGACCATCTGATAGTGGTCATTAATGTTTTAACTATATTGGGCGGGCTGACGGTGACCTCACCCACCATCCTGCTCCGATGAGCAGGATTTAATTATATAAATAAATATAAAATAAATGAATATTTTGTACAAAGAACATAACACTTCTTTTACCGTGAAGTCGGTAGTACATTTGAGGTTGTCGTAACGTGTTTAATTACAAATCCTCATTACACGCGCCTTCGCTCTTTTGTTTCCGTCTTACGACTCGGCGTAAGGATGCAGTCGTAGTGATAATAGAATGATATATTATTTTATAGCATTGAATTTTTATAATACCAAATTTCTAGCTATTCCCATGTTTCAGGCCATATTCAGCTCACTGCTGAGCTCGAGTCTCCTCTCATAGTGAGAGGGGTTAGGCCAATAGTCCACCATGCAAGTCCAATACGGATTGGCAGACTTCACACACGCAGAGAATTAAGATAATTCTCTGGGATGCAGGTTTCCTCACCATGTTTTCCTTCACCGTTTAAGAGACGTGATAATTTTTTTTTTTTAATTTCTACTTATGTTTACTAGATTATATTAATATAACAAAGTGAGTATTTTAAAGCCTAAGATGGTTTAGAGAGTAATTTAAATATCATTATTTCTTTAGCGGACTTTTGCTTTTGTATATTTAGATTAACGAAGTAGAATTTTAATTTTCTTCAATAATATTGTTTATATTAAATCACATTTAATATAAACAATATTAATTTCGCGTACTGTACGACTACATGGAATAAAGATCTGAAATATATCGATAATAATTAATAAAAGCTGAGGATTTCTTATGAAACTTCATTTAATGTATTTTTTTAAAATTTCCCAAACGGATTAAAACGCTGCCGTCCACTTTGTGACGTCACTAACACACTTGATGTACTAAACGTCAAACTAATGTTAACTAATATTTTTGTCAAACGCAACATTTGTTATAGTGACGTCATGAAACAGTTGAAATATAGACCATCATGGCTGACAGGCGTTTTGGCTCGTTTTGTCAAAAACATATCATGTCATCATGTAATTACGTCTCAAAAAATGTGATTTTTTTTCAATTTAGTGATTATTGTCATACTATACTAACCTATTTCATTGAGTTCCTACACAAAAACACGCTTGCTTGCACCTTACTATTACTACTACAAACAAAGTTATACCGTCTTCCGGAAATGTAATATCTCTACAAATCTCATACCGTCATCTGACTCCGCGACAAAATATACGACAGGGTAAATTGCTTTAATTATTGCGCCGTTTTACGAGCGTATGACAAAACTCGCTTAACGGATCAACGGGTTCTGTAGCCTATTGCTTCAATGAAAGCGAAGCGATTTTTAAGAAAAAATATTTGCCATATATCTTTTAAATATGATCAATATTCCCATTCATCTCCAACTAGTCGGGAAATACTGTATTAGGTGTGGGTACGACAATAGACCAACGGGCGGGCATCGATCCATCACTCCTCGGTGATAAATCCGACCGCTTTTCTGTTGAGCTATTGAGGCTCTTATCGTTCTCGGTAGGATAAATCATGAGGGACCGACTATAGAGAGAGAGAGAGAGAGAGAGAGAGAGAGAGAGAGAGAGAGAGAACTATTACCGTAAGCCCGCCAACCTGGAGAAGCGTGGTGGGTCTAAGTTCCGTATCCCCTCTCCTATGAGGTAGGCCAGACCCTGCAGTGGGCTGTTAAAATAGGCTGATAATGATGGTGGAAAATAAAATGGTGCCTCTATCATATTAGATTGCTCTAATCTCATTCAAGGGCTGACTTGTTATTCAATCAAAATATACATACATACAGCCCGGTAACCTGTATTGTAGTGGCGTGGTGAGTCTAAACTCCAAGTCAAAGAGGCTCGGTTCCATAGTAGACCGTCAATGTAAGCTGGGGATTAACAGCACCTATTACAACAGTTCTTGAGAATATCTATGGCATCTCATGGCACCTTAAAATTCCAAAAATCTATATCTTTACTATTATTATAAAGAGATAACGTTTTTTGAGGTTGTAGGGGTAATCTCTGGATCCACTGAAACGATTTTGAAACTCCATTTTTTTAATTCTTTACAAGTTAACCCTTGACTTATCTTACCTGATGGTAAGTGATGATGTAGTCTTAGATGGAAGCGGGCTAACTTGTTAGGAGAAGGATGAAAATCTACACTCCTTTCGGTTCCATGGCCGAAGCCTCCCACCAGCCAGACCAATTAAGAAAACATCAAACGGCCCAGCCAGGGATCGAACCCAGGACCCCCGTCTTGTAAATCTACCGCGCATACCGGCCGTCAGTATTTACCGATAGAAAGCTACGTTATATGTGAGTGTATGTACGCTATATTTTATTCCCGTATTTCCAAAGGCACGAGAACTATGTGGGTGAAGCTGCGGTGCGTCGGCTAGTACTTAAACGATAACGGAATAGATACAGAGTTACTGTAAAACGTAAAATTCAATGATTCGCGCCGATATTTCCTTTCGTCTAAGTGAACGCTTACATAAAACTTTAAGTGCGTTTCCATTGTCATGAAAATTTAAACTAAATATCTCCACGGTTTAGTACTGTGACTGGTGTAATACGAGAAGTCTTAGCTTCGATCTCCGTTGGACTATTGATCCCCTAGGACTTAGGTGTGGGTAATAATTTAACTAGGAAGTGCACAGGTCTTATTTTAGTTGGAGTGGACAAAGAAATGATTGTACATTTGCTTACAAAGTATTACTAATACTGTCTAAAAAGATTTATAATACGAATTTCGTTCTACCGAAACGAAAAAAATGTGTGGGGATTTGTTATTAATACCTAGGTCACTCGATCAACCTATTAATCGGGTATGCCATTTCCATAATATGTTTTTTTTAATTTTGAAGCGTTAACGATTGTAGAACGAGAACCGATATTATGTAATATGGCTAAAACAGCAGCAGTTTCTGACATTAGCACTATCAACCAAACAAACTAATCTATATTATAAAATTTTTCGCAGAAGAGGTTTATTTATGTTAATATAGCAATAAGGCGATTTCGTAAACGGATTTATTTATTCACTTCACTGATTATAATTATAAAAGGATATAAAAATAACCTAGTAATAGGTGTTGCTGTTGGAATGGAATGATGGGCAATGACTCGGTAAAACAATCTATCAACGCATGCGCGGTCGAGAGAATTCTAAATATGAAACTGACTGAAAATGTACATGGCCAAACCTACGAGTGGGTGAACGAAGGAGTTCTAGCCACAAATTAAATAAAAACTTTCCGTTCCGTCAAATAAATCGGATTCACAACGGACACACGCGCTCGGAATATCGAATGTGAGTCGAAAAGTAGCAATTTGGAGCACTTTGTCTCTGACTTTGTGATTTGGCTGAAACTTTCATGAACTCTGTAAATAGAGAAATTGCGAAATTGGAACACATTGATTTTCTATTTACGTGTTTTATTCCATTCTCTTTGGGGAGATGCCTTGTTGAAACTCGGAGGGTAGTATTTTGTGAAATTTTCAACTACGGCAGTAAATAATTCTCTTCAGTTTATTTTATCAATAAATGTTAAAACTAGGTACAAACTGCGTTTCTATTAATTGTAAAGCCACCTTCTTTTAATACTAATATTATAAAGAAGACAGATTTGTATATTTGTATGTAACGAATGACCTCAAACCCGGGAACTACGCGAGTGAGACCGCGAACTTTTGCTAGTGATATATGAATTGGAATTTTAAAAATCGTTTGTAAACTTTCATTCCTTATTTTTAAGTCTTTATGGATATAATTTATGTGTTTAATGTTTGTTAGTCTATAAAACAATTGAAATAATTTTCAAAATCTGACTAGTGACTTATGCGTTAAAGCTAAACGAACAAACTTAATTATGATTATTAATACATACTGACAGACAGATTTTTCATTACATTTATGAATAAAGGAACAAAAAGGCCGCCTTTGCACACGCACGTACACAATACCTTACCTTACCTTATGTATACAATCGTCGTCATCCATTGAACGACGCGGATTTATCGCCTAATCTCGTTGTTACAGATCTAGACTTTAGCGCGCTGAATTACGTGTAGAGCAACGCATCTACAAAATAAGAGTGTGTCAAATCTACTTATTGCGAGTGTCAAAAATCCACAATTATGAGTTTGTACAATTCAGTACACACAAGCAGGTAAATCCCATGTTAAGGGATGGTCTCCTGAATCACTGTAACATGAAACAGGATTTTACATAATCCACAATATGTGAGTGTGTGAAACACACATGATAATGATCCACATGTGTAAAATCCGCAACATAGTGCATGTATAAAATCCACACCATTTATGAAGAAATCTTAATGAGCTATTTTACAGGAAGAGTCACAGGACAACCAAAGTGAAAAGTTTCCAAAAAATCTATAACATGTAGGTAACTAAACTTTAGAAGCAGACGCAAACTGTGCGGAAATCAAAGATTCTCATCATCATTATCAACCCATATTCGGCTCACTGCTGAGTTCGAGTCTCCTCTCAGAATGAGAGGGGTTAGGCCGATAGTCCACCACGCTGGCCCAATGCGGATTGGCAGACTTCACACACGCAGAGAATTAAGATAATTCTCTGGTATGCAGGTTTCCCCACGATGTTTTCCTTCACCGATTGAAACACGTGATATTTAATTTCTTAAAATGAAATATTGAAAAGTTGGAGGTGCATGCCCCGGACCGGATACGAACCCACATCCTCCGGAATCGGAGGCAGAGGTCACATCCACTGGGCTATCACGGCTCATTTGTATACAATGTCTTTTATTAATTTCTTCGTAATTAATTTCTTTTTTTAGAGTTTGTAGTCCATACCAACAATTCATAGGGTATATTTACAGAAACTATCACGAGATAATAAACAATTTGTTACATGTTATTGTTCCAATAATGAACGGAAGCTGCTTTGGGTTTAATTGTATGTTTGTTTGTCGCTCCCACGTCTACACTACAATAGCAACACTTAAGAACCGCTCACAGCTTTAGCTAAGCGATACTGTAATAATCTAGGGCGATAAAAATAAATATTCAACATCTTTATTAACAACCCATATTCGGTTCACTCTTGAGCATGAGAATCACAGAACTTTTCAGTTGTGTGCACTTTAAGAAATTAAATATCACTTGTCTCAAGCGGTGAAGAAAAATTCTGAGAATTTTCTTCATTCTCTACGTCTGTGAATATGCCAATCCGCATTGGGCCTGCATGATGGAGACTCGTGCTCAACAATGAGTCAAATATTGGTTGCTAGTGATGAAGATGAAGCGGTAAATAAGTATATCCATAACTGTGCTATCGCCTTAACACCGTAGAGACTAATATGATTGGTGCAACGTTCCGGTCATTCTGCAAAGTTCCCAGGTCGTCGCCGTGTCGCTGGGAAAGTGGGAATTAGTGTAATTATCGAATTGTGTAGCTAAAAACTGATTTATTTTGTTATTTTCCATGAAAACCCCTACAAAATACCTTCAACGCTTGTTTCACTCTTTACATCCCGACAAAAATTTTATAGGAACTAACAAATAGGTATATTTTAAGAGATTAGCATATGTCCGCAATTTTGCATGTGAAATCTTCTATATAATATTCCATGCGTTGCATTATATATCTTAAAGATTACGCAGCCTTTTCGATGAAAACTCCCAGGCGATTTGATTTTTTCATCATCATAATATTTTAATCAATTTAGACAAAAGTTTGAAAAACGTATTTTTAATTAGTGCTGAAAACCGCTTGAAAATCCGTACAGTAGCTTAGAGTTTATATCGAACTGACAGATAGACATACCCGGTGGAATATTTTGGTTTCTAATACGCATAGATTTCACTAAAAGTATAAGTAAAAAAAAATAAAAAAATAAGTTAAGTAAAACTATAAGAAATTGTAATGATTTTAACAATTGTAAATTATAATACTGTATGATTTTTTTAAAAGAGCGTCTGCTGAGTTTCTTGCTGGTTTTTCTCAGCAGAACCTGCCTTCCGAACCGGTGGCAGAATCTTTACAAAAAGTCAACTGACGTTTCAAAAGTGTTATTAAACTGAAATTTCTTGAAATAAATGAATTAGGAATTTTATATATTTTACATACAATATCAAATAGAACAAAATACACCTATGCTTTGAATTTAACACATAGTTAGGTTATGGGTTTAACACACATATTGCAAACTAAATATATGATGTATAGGATGTAGATAGTATAGGATGTGTGTGAGACTCGTAAACTGTAAACCTCACACTAATTTGTTGTAAATTAAAAAAAAACATGATATGCTCTGGATTTCTGACACTCATATTCCGTAGATTAATGTCTAGTCCCATAACATAGCTCACCAAAGTCTAGATCCGCAGCGAACGCGGGCGGGCGGTAAATCCGCGGCGTTCAATAGCCGCTATCTCGCACGCGCTAATTGTCTGCGAAGCATTCAATAAATAATAGGGAGCGTGAACAATGAATTCCACCAGAACGCTGAGCTCGGAGTTCGTAAGTTGCATCTTTGAGTTACGAGAGGAAGCGATTTTATTAACACTCCCAATTAGCGAATAATAATAATCTATTTATTATGGTATTCTCCGCGAGTTGACTAATTTAAGAGGCAACATTCACATTAAGAGTTTTTTATTTCTAAATAAATAATTAATGTTGTAAAATGGTAATAATAAAAGCAGTACAGGAAACGTATGTCATTTCATACCTATGTTATTAAAAATTAAGTATTTGATTTAATTAAAAAAAATGCATAATTAAAATTATTATTAATAGTAACATGTCTAGCTATTTATATCCTAATATTATTTGGTTTGTTGATAAACATTCCACATCGAGTTTGGCTATACAGCTGAGTTTATTGTCACCTTATATTACCAGTACTACAGGATCCAATCGAAAGTCTAAATATTAGAAACTACTAAAAGAATTTTTATGTAATTCTGCTAAAAATGGATTTTGGGATAGGGTTTAATTAAGGAGGTGAACGAAGTCGCGAGCTTCCATTACTCATACTTATGTATTCATCTGTCAAGTTGGCTGAGCTAAAAATCGCCACCGCTTATGACTCGGCCCAACCATGTCGATAATAAAGGAGTTTGTTAAATCAAAATCCATTGTTCTAATGAAATCGATTGATCAGTGTTTGTTCCTGCATTTCACCTTATTATAAACCTTTTGTACAAGAAGGTTTCCGTAGCATAGACATTGAAGCCCGCCAAGCGTGGTGGTTTAAGCTCCATATTTCCTGTAAGGTGGAAAGTCTGGCCCTGTAGAGGGTTGTTAAAATAGGCATATAATGATGAAGTATGGAAAACATGAAGTATGTTTTGTCGTTTGATCTTTGACAATTTTTGTTTGTTTATGGTTACTTCACTGTTCCCTGGTTAGCATAAGTGGCTTCAAATGTGAGGTCTGGGATTCGAGTCCCAGATCGAGTTGTGAAATATTGAGTGATTCTTTCTTCAAAATTTTCAGTTGAAAAAATGTCTATGGTCTTACACTCTCGTGCCTCGTAGAACACGTAAACTCGTCGATCCTTGTCATAAACATCTGATAGCGTTAATTACAGAATCACCCTAAGCCCGCCAACCCGTATTATAGCAGTGTGGTGGGTCTAAGCTCCGAAATTATGTTTGTAAAATGTTAACTTCATAATCAGAAGGAATTCGATACGAATCCTTTTCATAACAGGTTACCCCGCTTCCATCTTAAATTGCATAACCACTTACCATCAGGTGAGATTGTAGTCAAGGGCTAGCTTGTAAAGAATAAAAAAAAAGAAAATTTTGATGACCGGGATCGACTTAACGTACTTTACGAGGCATGGGCTGAGAATTTTAACTGAAAATTTCTTACAAGAAAGAATATCTCATAGCCCGACCCAGGATACGAACCCAGAACCACGTGATCTGAATCCGCAAAGGCTAACCACTGGACCTACGAGTCAGACAGCTCATACTCGTAAAATATCAGATAAAATAACAAATATTCAAACTCAGCCGACGCCAAGTGCAAGACACATTGTGGACGCAACACGGACGCAACATGGACGCGACACACGATATGAAAACTGAACTCATCGCGGACGTAACACTGACGCTACTCGGCCGCGGTGGCAAGTGGACGCCACCGTTTGTTTTAACGCTGTGTCCACAGTCTAAACTGCGTTATTTTTCCATCTCCGTGTTGTTGGATAGTTTGCATTGAGTACTGTGACCATGGTTTTTGTTATACGTATAGTTGACGGTATAGTTAAAACTACTTTATGTTGGTTGTCAAAGATTTAGGATTCTAGTAAATTGTAGGTAAAGTATCCACTGGTGTATATAAAAAACAGCCATGATAACCTCATAGTATTCACACAGTCACAGGTATTCGTTTTTCTGATTGCTACTTTTTTGCATACGATCAACTTCAGCCTTACTTTAATTTACTTAGATACCTGCTCACTTGATCTACCCGCAAAAAAATTACAAAAATTTGTCGATTTGTTTAAACGATAAAATAAAAAGTGGTAATTCCAACTAAAGATGAGCCGCACGTTTCAAGATTCCCATAGGTTACGAATTTCAAGTTATTCGGACTCAGGGTTATGATATCTCAATTTTTTAACTACAACTCGGCCAACCTTGGAATGTTCTCCTACAATATTAGATACTCTTTAAAAAATCGGCTGTTTGTAAAGTCAGTTTACTGACGATAGTTGAACGTGACAACGTCATAAGAAAATACTGATGGTATGGTTCCATTTTTCAAAAAAAAAATGTTCGTTTTTCTAAAATACTGTTTAATAATCTTCATAGACCAGAATATACTTTATTACTTGTAAAAAACGTTGGCAACCCTAGGGAACGACGCATGACGTCAACTTTTTTCGAGTTTGCAGCTCCATCGAATTATAAAACGATGTCACGTCAAAAACTAATATACATTGTTGTAAGGTGTTATATGCGTCTCCAAACGCTACGGTAAATTATGGCTACCCTACGCAGAAGCGACTTGTCTTGCAAACTGCTCAATTCAGTCCGCATGTCCGTTAGACTCGCCGGCGGAAAAACTATTGCATTTTTATTTATACCCGCGCTTTGCTGATAAATATTTACATTACTGCTTTTCTTGTCTTGCGAACTCACTCTTTCTTCTTTTTCTAGTTTATCTTGTACATTTTAAAAGGCAGATAACTGACTGATCGACTGTTTTCTTACTTGTCAACGAATGGAGATATTGGGAATTCAACCAAAACTTAAAATAAAATGCTTTTTGAACATTTATGCGTTGAGAGTTTACGCAGCGTAGACAAACGGTAGCTTTATAAAGGAAAGCTTTTTTCCGTTTTTACCATACATTTCATTGATGCTCCGCTCTTATTAGTCATAGGCTTTTTGAAGTCCCTTTTAAAATGAACAGTTTCTGAGATTAGCACGTCCAAACAAACAAACTAACAAACTCTCCAGATTCCATGTTGCACGGTGCACCGTCTCTTAATTTTTCCAAGTTTCTATAATCACAGATTGCATCTTTTAGCAATAAGGCCGTCTTTGTATGCTCAAATGATTTTTTTTCTTGTTTTCTTTCTCGTGTTTGTTATATAAAACGGAACGAAATGAAATGTCATTTCGTTTCATTTCATTTCCTCTCATTACCGTCGTAGGTATAGTAACAAGCAGATAATGATAATTTTAAACGACATTTTACAGTATCATCATTATAATATGTAAGTATTTATATATAAAGGACTCGAATTCAGGACCACACGTTCCTTTACAAACAGCCTAACCGCTAACCAATCATGACAATTGCTATAAACATATGCAGTAACAAAACAAATTGTTCGCGGTAACATTCTATGACTACATACGCGTAAATATCCCGCGTAACTTATCGCACGCATTTGTTTTGATTCATGCCGCCATATTTACATATGACATTTTGTATTGGAGACATCCGATGTGTTGTTTGTACTAGCGGACGCCCGCGACTTCGTCCGCTAGGAATTTAGTTTTTTACCATGGATTTTTCCGAGATAAAAAGTAGTCTATGTGTTAATCCAGGCTATAATATATCTTGATACCAAATTTCAGCTAATTCGGTTCAGTAGTTGAGGCGTGAAAGAGTAACAAACATTCATATAATCAAAATCATCAGTTTTCGCAAATCTCGGGAAACCATGGATTTTTCGAGATAAAAAGTAGCCTATGTGTTAATCCAGAGTAAAATCTGTTTCCATTCCAAGTTTCAGCTAAATCGCTTCAGTAGTAGCGGCGTTATAGAGTAACAAACATTCAAACATACATCCATACATCCATGCAAACTTTCGCGTTTATAATATTAGTAGGATAGGATCTGTTGATAATAGATGTAGCTATCCAAAGCCGTGATAGCCCAGTGGATATGACCTCTACCTTTGACTTGCAAGGTGTAGGTTCAAATCCGGTCCGAAGCACCTCCAACTTCTCAAATATAATTAAATAATTTAGAAATTAAATATCACGTGCCTCAAACGGTGAAGAAAAAACATCGTGAGGAAAAATGCATACCTTAGCTATCTGAAAATTTTCTTAATTCTCTATGTGTGCTAAGTCAAATTCGCATTACTAGCCTAACCCCTCTCATTCTGAGAGGAGACTCGTGCTCAACAGTGATCCAATATCATGTAACATTTTTTTTTAATTCTTTACAAATATCACTGAACCAACGAGGCACTTTGTACAAAGTAGTTTCCAGTAAAACAAGACTGATTACATACAAACATTGCAAGAATTGCAATAAAAATAAAACTCCAAGTAGAAAATTGTTTGCATTCCTACTTCGCTTGCTCTTGGGAATGCGTAGCGAGCGATGACTGGCTACTTGCCGCGGAGACATTGAGAGCTTGTTACATAATAAACTCATTACTAAGTATGACACTAGATGGCGTTAGCTAGTTTTTATATCGCGTTAATGTACAAATGACTAGTTCATGATCATTGTCATTATCAGCCTACTTAAAAACCCGCTACAATCCAGCCTACATTATTAAAATGAGTATATAAATGATAAAAAAGCTTGGTGTTAAACTGTATTTATACGACTGTGTGCTTAGTTTGAAATAAGTTTGTAAAATGGTGGTAAAATAACCAAACCAAACAAACCTTGGCTGAGTTTGTGTGGGCTCTTCTCGGACCAAGGCGCGTTTGGAACCCTCGTAACTTTAATTTTAAGTTTTCGTCTATTATTACCACCATTAGATTAAATTAAATTTACCTGACCTTTCAAAAGTGCTTGTAAACTAAGCCTAATTGAAATAAATGAATTTTGAATTTTGAATTTTTTTACAGGATATGTTTCTGCTTGCTGCTTCAAGTTGGTTGGAAGATAAAGGGTGATAAATTCATGTCCAGGAACTTAACACGCCAAACTGATATAATGACACGATCAATTCTTAAACAGTCACTGTCAAATGTTTATGACCAATGTTAATGGTCAATGGTCAATAATGAACGAAACCAACGAGTTAACGTGAGACCGTGAGACACACGGGGATGTAAGAACTCCAACTATTTTCTTCTAAAAAACCAGGAGTTGGGAATTGATAGTTGTCCCAAGGAAGGTTTGATTTGTAGTGGGCCGGTAAATAAACTGATATTGATGAAGTCCTGAGTTACAGCTTATAGAAACACTGTCAAGATGACGTCACAAATTTCAATTACGTTTAGATTTGAATGTCACAGAGATTCCAGGCAGACGAAGGTATGCGAAGTATAATACATGGTAAACTATAGACTATATATGTGCAGAGGGTGCAACTATCAAGTGTAGGCATTTAAGCCCTACCGCCTAATGCGAGACCGCTAATCCTCAGTGAGGGCCAAGTCATGCACTGTCTGAACCGGATCTTCCGTTTTGTTTGGCTGAGCTGTGTCATAGAACAACTGTTGTGCAGATGCGTCCGTCGATGCTATACCTATTGTCTTATTTTAAATGTAAACTAATTTCAGTTTGCTTTTTATGTATGTTAACTTAAAAATAATCGTAATAAATGTGTAATATTTTTGTACTTTAGTCAAAAGGGATCAAAATTAAGCGCAAGAATTTTTGAAGTTAGAGTTTATTTATTCATTATCAAATGGCAGAATGATGGACCCATTCATCTGCTTCCAACATCGTGAGTTTTTTCTCACAACCGGAAAAAAAATATTTAATTTTCTAATATACTGCATGCTTATAAAACCTGCACCTGCATTCTATAAAGTTACAGCAACGTGACATCGCTCATTTCCATGGTAACTTCGTTGTTAGTGACATTTTATTTTTGGCATTTCATAAAAATAAAGTTTAAATTCGAATAAAACTCTTTGTAGACGAATATTACATCGACGGATATAAATTATTAAATCAGATCCTTAAATAATAACACGGCAACAAATTATAATTATTATGTATGAAATTCAACTATTTTATTTTTTTGTCATTCAACATATTCTCTTTTCCCATAGTACATTTCAGTGTTACAACCATAAATGGCACATCTACACAAAAACGTATTTATTTGATAATCTATGATTATTTTGCTCCAAAGCTCGGATGCGTCGAGTCATGCAATTTTCACTATACATTTACTAAAGCACCGACATAACAAATTTAAACTTTATTTTTACTAAAATAGGGTTGAAATTGGAATGTAGAAGGTTTGTTTGTATTCAGTATTTCAGTACATGTAGGGAGTGTAAGGCTTTGACGCACGCTGTGTCATATGCCGTGTTCAGACCCATCAGTATTTGGTGTGGAAGTTATTTTGTAAAGCCTTCTGTGACGATGTCGGGGTTCTGAGGGCATTTTCGAAGGATATCGGGTAATTAATCTGGTATTGGTTGTATAGTGTTTTGATACATGAGTGGGTGGATACTGTTTATCTAGTCACACCACACTAATATAATACAGACGAAAGATTGTGCATAAGTTTGTATGTTTGTCCCTCCTTTGTCGGCTACTAAAGCGATTTGGCTGTGGAATGAAAATAGATGTTACTCATAAGCTCCTTTCCATCTCGGAAATACTTATCCATGGTTCTGCAGGAATTGTGAAAAACTGCATTCCACGCAGACGTAGGCCAGCGTGGTGGACTATTAGCCTAACCCCTCTCATTCTGAGAGGAGACTCGAGCTCAAAATATGGTTGATAATGAATATTCTAAGGATAACTTATTATTCTACTACTCATCAATCTCACTCATTCTACTATTTTCTTACGGTTGACATCGCGGGAGTCCGCTAGTTTAACCAATATTAGTCAATTGTAATGAGGCCAAGCCTTTCTCCTTATATGACAAGGGATATGGAGCTTAAACCCGTCTCGCTGCTTTAATGCGGGTTGGCGAGCTTAGGGTGATAACGTTAAATTCATTAACGACCACTATAAGATATTAATGATAATGACTGCTTGACATGCTCTCCGAGGCACGGGTGATGTAACCAGTGGCGTGCACTTCATAAATGCAAAATATGCACTGCTTACCCTGAGGGTAAGGAAATTTCTTATTATAGGAATTTTGCATTTTGTACAATTTGTAAGCATAATTACATTCCTTATTACATTCCTTTTGCACGCCACGGGGTGTATAGCCTGGCTACTTCGTTCGTAACACTCCCGATGGTCCGCGCGGGCCGGGGGGAGTGTTGCGATGAATGAAAACCCCACGACTGATGCACCAAACTTCCCCGCATGCACGATTTCACTCCCGCGTAGTCTTTCCCCCCGTCGCCCGCATATCATGGGAGCGTCATCAACGAACTTGCCAGACTACCTATAACACCATGCCAGACTATAACACCACTAATTTCCCAACTCTTGAGAGTTGACGGCTGAAGCCCCTTTTCTCTTAAATTATGAAAAAAAGTATTTAATGAATACACGATTAATATCTAACAAGTGAAGAATTGAATCGACTAGGTATTGAGATTTGAACCCGGCTTTATCTTAGAGATTGTATGAAAGACCGTAGAGCTATTGATTCATTGAGTGTCTGAATATAGGTAAACATTTGGGTAAACATACATTTTTACAAGTTCCAATGAAAACTTCATCGTTAAATTACCTAATTAACAAAATAAAGTTATTATTTAGTTATCACGTAAATACTCTGTATCACGTAAATAAATATTATTTCAATACAAAATATGCAATATAACCGGCCACGAACGGCCCACCTAGATTATTTCAGAACAATGTTACACACCTACAATCTAAACTCAACCTTAGTTTTAACGGAACACAGTTGAAATTCCATCAAATCAACGTTGTTTAAGAAAGCAGTACCCAACACTGCCGACGATTACACGGCCACGTGCGATAGAGACAGATACACAAGCCATCACTCTCTAACACACAGGATGTTACGTATTTCGGTCGTCGGTTTTTAGCGACGTTGCCGCTCCAACCGGATGCCCCCCGGATCCGGTAAGCATCGAATCAGTATTCTAGTTACACCCGGCAGGGCTGTACGTATTTTTAAACACTTTTTTTTTTATTTTCGCGTGTTCATAAATAGTCTTTTGTGTGTGTTAACGTGTTTGTATGGGATTTTTGTTTTTAATGAGAGTTATCAATGTCTAATTTGAAAGAAGAAAGCGATTCGGACGAAAGCAATGCAAGTACGTGTGCCTTGAATTTGATACTGCGTTATGGACCGAGAGCTTGCGCGGTCAGACCTATCTCATTTTATGTACAATTTTAATTACTTACATCGTACTTATGGAGGCCTATTATTACCCTAATAGGTCACTATAGGTACAATGGAGTTTGGACTGTGTTGTGGTGTTGGCTTAGGAAGGTAGCAGGACAAGCAGGTATAAAGCGTGTTTTTTTAATATTTTCCTTAGCATAATATGAGAATTTATGTCCCCAGTCGCCAGTCACTTAGCTTCGCTATAAATGCAGTCCTTCGAAAAACACGGTTAAAGTTACTTTACTATAATTTTATGGGTCTCTACTCTATAAAGAATTGTTGCAACAAAGCTAAGTCTCTAGCGACTGGAGTATTCCTCATAATGGGAATAATAATAAAAAAATTGAATACCCATATGTACTATAGAGGATTTAGAGCCTTCAAACCTGCTATCCTGCTACCTTCTAAAGCCACCACGGACCAAGCTTCATAATTGGCTACTTATGATAGAAACACGGGCTAACAAACTCACAGCCTTCATTAAATGGGGTAGGTCTGGCTATACAGGCTCATTATTTTATTAATAAACGTTACGCGTAAGCAGTTACATAATGATGTCTCTTTCTGTTCTATATCCTTTATTTTTTTAGAGGAAGACAAAGCTACGTGTAACTGTCTATCTAAACGTTTATAGTACGTAATTAGATAAGTAAACAAAGAGTATTATGTATATAAACATAGCTACTTAGTATTTGATAAAGTTAGTGTTTTGTTATGTTATCTAAGAGGTCGCTGGCCTGTACAACGCAGTGTTTTATGGGCTTTTTAGCTTTGAGGTAGGGGGTACCATTCCTACGGCAAAACCAAAAGGAAGGGTAATGCTTTTGGGGCACTCTATGTATGTATGTTTCACCGTAGCGTCTAAACTACTGAATAGATTTTAATGAATAAGGTGTCAAATGATTTGTAATAAAAGTGCGGGTGACATAGACTTCTTTGGCGTGTGTGGGTGACATACATTTTATAAAAAAAAAAATATATGACAGAATTGAAACCTCACATTCTAACATCGTAAAAAAATAAACCGAGATAATCATTATGTGTTTGGTATCAAAAGAAAGTTCTTGGCAAGCATATTACAAATGTGTATAAATGTCATATTGTTTATTGTTTAAATCAAAATAAATCTTTAAAATGTACCTACAGTTTGTGCGATACGCGACGATGTAGGTTGTAAATATCCTGATTCGGAAAGGTATTATCTATAAAACAAAGTTGAAAGGGAAGATAACCTTAAAATATTTTACTTTAAGACATTTTACTTTGTCAGCGTAAGTAGTCTCAGTACTCATGCTACATGGAGTCCTCAAGAAGAAATTAAAGAAAGTTTTCCTTGGGGACCCCATCACTGACGGTTTTACTTTATAAAAATTGTTTTGCACCTTTTGTAATTTTTTTTTATTATTTCATTTTATAATATTAAATTCTTAGGTGACCTTAGTTTTAATTATCTTATTAAAATTAGATTTAGCAATTTTTAAATAAATAATAACTAGAATAATGAGCGTCAACTCGCCAACAAACTGCCTGTACAGTTTGGCGAGAGTATCGATATGTTAAATAATTGTTATATCGTTATCAACCCATATACGGCTCACTGCTGAGCTCGAGTATCCTCTCTGAATGAGAGGGTTAGGCTGGCCCAATGCGGATTGGCAGACTTCACACACGCAGAGAATTAAGAAATTCTCTGTTATGCAGGTTTCCTCACGATGTTTTCCTTCACCGATTGAGACTCGTGATATTTAATTTCTTAAAATGCACACAACTGAAAAGTTGGAGGTGCATGCCCCGGACCGGATTCGAACCCACACCCTCCGAAATCGGAGGCAGAGGTCATATCCACTGGGCTATCACGGCTCATTGTTATATCTTATCAATAAAATAAATTAAAAAAAAAAAAAAACGTTACAGCTTGCTAGGGCATGGTCACAATAAAATGGTTCCTTATTGACTACGGAACCCTCAAATGTTTCCCATTGGTTTCAGACAACTTCAAACTGAGCATATCGACGGAGAACATGATACAGAGCGTGCACAGCAAGGCTTGCCTGTGGAACAAGTACGACCTGGCGTACCGGGACAAGAGCGCGCGCGACCGGGCGTGGACGGAAGTGTACCGGGACGTCTTCCCTGGCTACGACGAGCTGAAGGAGAAGATGAGGGCTAGAGTTGGTACGTCATCATCATATCGTCATCGTCACGTCATCGTCCACTGCAGGACAGGCTGGTGGGAGGCCGTGGCTAGTTACCACCCTACCGGCAAAGACGTACCGCCAAGTGATTTAGTAGTTAGTACGATGCCGTGTAGAAACTAAAAGGGGCGTGGATTTCATCCTCCTCCTAACAAGTTAGCCCGCTTCCATCTTAGACTGCATCATCACTTACCATCAAGTGAGATTGTAGTCAAAGGCTAACTTGTAAAGAATTATAAAAAAAAACAAAGGCCTTTTGTAGGGACTTCCAAACACAACGGTCTTGAGCCGCCTGCATCCAGCGAATCCTTGCGCTTGATGCTGTCATGCCAACTGGTGAGGGGTCAACCTTAACTGTGCTTCCTAATGCAAGGTTGCCATTCCAGGACTTTCGGATCGCAATATCCATATATACCTAAGTAGTTAGTAAGCACTCCCTTCTGTTCATCTACCGCAGTCGAAAAATCTCCTCTGGTTCCCCTATTATTTAACATTACACTAATCTCATCATTATCAACCCATATTCGGCTCACTGCTGAGCTCGAGTCTCCACTTAAGATGAGAGGGGTTAGGCCAATAGTCCACCACGCTGGCCCAATGCGGATTGGCAGACTTCACACACGCAGAGAATTAAGAAAATTATCTGGTATGTAGGTTTCCTCATGATGTTTTCCTTCACCATTTGAGACACGTGATATTTAATTTCCTAAAATGCACACAACTCAAAAATTGGAGGCTCTCACACTAAGCTCGCCTACTCGCATTGGAGCAGTGTGATGGGTTTAATCTCTAACTCTCTAACTCTCCTTCAAGGAGAGAGGCCTATTCCTATAGTGGGTCGTTAAAATAGGCTAATAATTATGGTGACGCGAACGAAGTCGCTCGCTACGGGTTGTAGGTAACATAGACTTTGCTCTCAAATGCTAATTCCCGTCTGCTAAATGCTAACGCGGTCAAGATTTAGTGATAATCCAGTGACCGGAGCGTAACTGAGTTACTGACCTCCGCAGTAATTGCCCATTGAGCAATTAGTGCGGCTCCTATTGAATCAGTGGACTGATCGCTCACTTGCATCCGCCGGTACTGCATGTTATTAATGACCCGGATAAGGGAACACCCTTCCAACTCCCCTATAGCTATAAGAAAGGGTAGTGGAACTTAGAACACCTTCGCGTTACCCCGAGAGGAAACACCAATAACAAAACAATTATTATCAGTCTATCAGTCTGTAAGATAATATAGAGTTTAAGTCCATCATCCTGATGCATTGCGGGTTGACGGGCTTGGGGTGACAATACTGTGATATTGGATGATTGATAGTGACTAGGTCCGACGGCTCAAAGTGGTCTCCGGGACACGAGGATGTAAGACCACTAAATTCCATATTCGAAGAGATATACGGCCTTAATTAAAAAAAAAAATTATTCAACAACTTAGTCCTTGACTGCGATCTCACCAGATGACAAGGGACGATGCAGTTTAAAATGAAATCGGGATTACTTGACATCAGAGCGCTAAATCGCTTTGTGGTACTACTTTCTGATAACTTGCAAAACGCAATTTTGTTTACAGGGCAACAGATATCAAAGAAATGGTTCAACTGCAGAGACGCATACGTCAAATCAATGAAGGAAGCACAAAGGGGCAAAAGACCGTACATTTACACAAACATACTACGTTTCCTCGACCCGGTACTAAGTGACAAAGGTAGCGACAACCAAGTGGTATTTCTAGATGAACAATTATTTGACGATGACAATGAATCCTGGCATCCAACATCATTCGTTGACATGGACGAACCACCAAACAAAAAGGCCAAATTAGAAACACCTTCCAAAGATTATTTAGAAGCTACTGATCCTGATAATGAAAGTTTAGTTTCAATTCTCGCTAGATTACTCCACAAAGAAGACGATGAAGACAGAGCGTTCTTTACTTCTTTAGTGCCTTCTGTTAAATCTCTTACTGATAACGCTAAATTAGAATTTAAAATTCAAGTTATGAAATTGTTAAAGGAAATCAAAATTAAAGATAAAGAAGGGGGATTTGTTAAATTGCGGGGTAAAGAATCTGATTAGGTAGATTGAGAAAGAAACCTTTAGAGCTTTAGAACGTCTCACCACTCTGCTCCAATGCAGTTTAGTGGGCTAAACTAAATGTGATAAACTTTAAGTGCTCATTCGCACGAGCGTTTTTAAAACACGACGCTTTTTACGAGCAGTGTTGCATTTTAAATTTTGGGCGTTGGAAATAGATCTTTGGGCGTTAAAAAAACTCTCGTGCGAATAAATAAGAGTTAACTCTGTAACGTACTCTATCAGACGTTAATGATAATAAGCTCGAAGAGCAAAGTTAAGCTTTCGGTCCCGGTGATCGAAGGCTTAACTTTGCTCTTCGAGGCATTCGGAGCTGCTGAGAATTTGTTGGGAGAACGACCAACATTTTATAACTTAAAACCCAGAACTCAAACCTCATGATATAGGGCCTCTAAGGGCACATAGATCGTACAGATTTTGTTTAAAACATATTAAGTACTTGTTAATAAAAAAACAACAGGATCAAAACGATGATTTGTAAGTATGTATAACTGTATATATAGATAAGATTGTTTATAAAAAGAAAGTAATAAATAATGTTCTTTAATTTTAATTACTTATTATTGTTGTGTTTTATTTATGCACTTAGTTGTAAGCTTTAAACCAAAAACGTTCACAGATTCATGAGTGATTCTTGTTTATATATAAACAACAGGTAAACTTAGAATTAACCAAATACTTTTAAACAACATTTTTGAGATCTATGTCTAACTGTCTAGGTAAGACTTATTTAAAAAAATATATTAAGTTTTTTCTGATATTATTTTCATAAACGATTTTTTGAATGTAGGTATAGGTAAATGATGTCCTAAAAGTAAAATAAATAAAAAAAACAAAATGTGTTGGCCTTTACCGGGGGCTTGAACCCTAGACCTCCAAGATTGGCAGCTGAAAAGCCAATTATGGATGTAATAAAACAAGTTTGTTGTGTTGACCTTTGCAAGCGAGTAATGAAATATTTAACATTTTCCAAAACATGTACAACCTCTTAATGAGCTAATAATGATCATTTACTACCTTAATGTAAACTTATTGTCTGTCAATAAATTTAAAAATCTTGTGAAACGTTGGGTTTTAGAACAAGCCAAGCATAGAAGCATAAAACAAGCTCAAGCATAGAACAAGCTCAAAGGATTACATAAATTAATAAACAATTTGAAAGTATTTTTTATTACATAAATTAATAAAAAACTTGGCAGTATTTTTTTCTATAGAACTCAGTTTGAACAATAATGTGAGATGGTAATAGTAAAAAAGAATACCTGTTATTATCAGCATTACCTTTATAATAAATAATGTATAATAATAAAAAATACAACCGACTTCAAACCTAAAAACGTACCCACTAAACTAAAAAGTGAAAAACAACATAATAATATGTTCTACCTGCTGATCACTATGAAGGCGGTGCTAAGCCGGTGATGTATTAATTCAATTCAAGCCAATGTCCAGGCGTCTTTTGTGAGTGTCACAATCTATATTTTATCCCCGCATTCTCACGAGAACGGGAACTACACGGGTGAAACTACAGAGCGACGTGGCGGTGTAAAAACCTATAAAGTAAATTTAGCAATAAATTGAGATTCTATGTTCAAATGTCACCCGGTGCTTACTGGTGAATATCACAAAGTAGGTAAATGAGTCGTGATAGCCCAGTGGATATGACCTCTACCTCCGATTCCGCAGGGTGTGGGTTCGAATCCGGTACGGGGCATGCACCTCCAACTTTTCAGTTGTGTGCATTTTAATAAATTAAATATCACATGTCTCAAACGGTGAAGGAAAACATCGTGAGGAACCCAGCATACCAGAGAATTTCTTAATTCTCTGCGTGTGTGAAGTCTGCCAATCCGCAATGGGCCAGCGTGGTGGACTATTGGCCTAACCCCTCTCATTCTGATGAGACTCGAGCTCAGCAATGAGCCGAATATGGGTTGATAACGTAACGTAGGTAAATGACATTTTGTCAATTGATTTGATGTTTATTTTAATAAGTTGTTAATAAAGACCAAAGTAGTGAATAGGCCAGCAGTTTACATAATCAAGCCAACGTTCCAAGAGGACAATGTCTGTAGGGTTTGCTCGTAGATGTTATAAAATGCTTAATGATTCGCGACGCAAAGACAAATCGCACGGCGCGCACATTTGTTGTTGATAATTACCTCGTACGTTACTGTAATTGGGTGACGGGATAATTTAGTTTATAATGAGCCCATGCTGGGTACAATTGCCTATTTGATGCCGTAAATAATCGCCTTGTTGTTTAAAAATAGAAAGAATTATTTCAAAATGGCTTCTTTCTGTTCTGTTACACTTTTGTCGGTCTATCAGTTTTTATTTCATTACTAGCGGATGCCCACAACTTTGCCGCTCGTAGACCTCCTTAATCCGGCCTTCTTGCAAAATCTGTTTCTAGCGGACGTCTATTAACTACCTCCCTGACAAATTTCATCTTTGATTTCGTGATAATTGACTTCGCATATAGTATTTAGATGGCGAAGAAAAAAGTAAGGATAATTATATCTAGTAGACTAATGTATAGTTATTGCTTACGTACTTGATGAATAATCAATTACAAATTAAGCCAATTTTGATGAATTAGTTGCTGTCAATCTGCTATTTGTTTACTCTCTATAATATAAAAGAGGGATGGTATCCCCTTTACTTACTCTTACCCAAAAGATTAGGGTGTGGGAGGGAGATATTTTTGTAATTAAGACGACCTCCGTAGCGCAGTGGTGTGCGCGGTGGATTTACAAGGCGGAGGTCCCGGGTTCGATCCTCGGCTGGGTCGATTGAGGTTTTCTTCATTGGTCCAATTCTGGCCGGTGGGAGGTTTTCAGCCGTGGCTAGTTACCTTTCAGACGGTGCTAATCCGATGATTAGTTCAAGTCATGAATATTGAAATGTGGTTCTTTCAGAAACAGCTCACATTAATACGACACCAGCTTAACACCGTCTTCAAACTGATCAGCAGTTAGAACATAATAATATCATGATATTATTTTTCGCTTTTTAGTTTAGTGGGTACATTTTTAGGTTTTGAAGTCAGTTGTATTTTTTTTTTATTAAAGAATATTTTACACATCACCAATATTCTCCTTTCTTCTTCACATAAGTGCATAGAGTGGAACATCCAAAAAGTCTCGGATTAAATTTTTGCCTGTTAAATCCCAACGAGCAGGATTTAAACATAATATGACTCTAGTGCAGCATCCTCTTCGCCGGTAAAAGAGTATTATTATGGACTGATTTTAACCCGATATTGAAGCCAAAGGAGAAAGCTTAATATCCTTAATGTCACTTAAATTCAAAGCAGAAGCTTGCTCTACACCGATTATACAGATTAAATCCTTATCCTACAAGAATCAATGGTAATTATTCACAGTATATTTATTTACATAGAAATTATCGGGTTATAATCGAGCTTCCGTTGAGTATAAGCTTAGGCTGTGGCCCAAGTTCAGAACTGCCTAGGTATTTGCGTCATACTCATAGTTGATCTACCCAGGTTTTTGCTCTGGTGCGATTGTTTTGGTTTTCAGTAAACAGGTCCTGGGTTTGATTTTCAGCTCGGGTCATTATCAACCCATATTCGGCTAACTTCTGAGAACTCTGCCTCCGATTCCGGAGGGTGTGAGTTCGAATCCGGTCCGGGGCATGCTCCTCCAACTTTTAAGTTACGTGCAATTTAAGAAATTAAATTTCACGTAATTTTACGTGCAATTTAAGAAATTAAATTTCACGTATCTCAAACGGTAAAGGAAAACATCGTGAGGAAACCTGCATATCAGAGAATTGTCTTAATTCTCTGCGTGTGTGAAGTCTGCCAATCCGCATTGGGCCAGCGTGGTGGATTAACCTAACCCTGGGAGAAATAACCCTGGAAATTCTGGGAGAAGACTCGAGGTCAGCAGTGAGCTGAATATGGGTTCATAAAGATGAGGCATCAGTTAGACTATTTTATAATATTATACTCGTAGTAGCGGAGAGTTTTCAGAGATTCTATGACTTGAGCCAAGCCGTGTTTAGATCAAGTAATAAGGCTCCCAATTTGCATATTCCGCGTGTTTATACAGCTATTGATTTTGTAATGATAGTTAATGAAGGGCCTTGATCACAGGCCTTTATGTTATTAGTGTTGTTTGGTGTTCATTAATTCTATTGACACTTGAAGGGCCATAATCCTGTGTTAATTGCAAATTTTCGAACACCTGATAGAAAAGTTAAAGAAAAATCTGATAAAATTATAACCTATATGCATACTCGTCATCAGGTCTATCACATAATGTTGTCTCATTGGTATTTTTTTAAATCGGTTAAGTAGTTGTAGCGAAAAGGCGTAACAAACAAACAAACTCACTTTCATATTTATAACTACGTTCCCCATTTTGTCCGCCTGAAATTCAGCTTTTTAAAAAATCACGCGGGAACCATGGTATTTTCCAGATTTATAGCAAGTACCTGTGTTGATACAGGGTATAAGCTAACTTGTTTTCTAATTTCAGGTAGTGTTGCGTAAAAGTGTAACAATCATCACATATAAACTTTCGCGTTTAAGTAGGTATATTATTATTGGAAAGTATGAATCATGATCAATATACACTAATATCATAAAGAGGAGAGATTTTATATGTGACGAATAAACTCAAAAAAATATCGATTTTACACAAAAACCGATTTGAAAAATTATTTTACCAATGGAAAGCTACATTACATTAGAGAGTAACATAGTCTATATATCATCCTCGTGTTCCCAAGGAAACAGGAATTACGCGGGTGAAACCGCGGAGTTCTGTTAGTGATCATATAAAAAACAGAATCATCTGTTCAGTATCAAGAGTTTTATTCTCATCTTCGCAGCATCCGTGCACTTCCCCTAATTGGAATCCCATCGACCCCAGCTTAGTGCACTTTTTAATTGACGTTAATTAGGTTCCGAGCAAGACGGGGGATAGTGCTCTCCCTCCGTAATTTATAGGTTACCTCATAAACTACCTACTTACTCATAAAATACCTGCTTAACTTAGTTTTACGTTTTATTCTTATAACTAATTTTTATAATAGGTAAAACCACCTAATAGGTTTAACCAGGTTCACAAGACCTAATATGAAGAAAGAAAGAAAGAAAAAAAATTGATTAATATATCCTTATATCGTCATTCGCTGGAAATCGCTACCCCTCTCTAACTCCCTACTCTTTACGGAAACAAGTCGCGCCACCTAGCGTCGGCACGAGCCAACACGATATCGAGTGACGTTATATCCGTCAAAGCTACTATTTCCTACCGGAGATAAAGTGGTGGTGGTGGGAGTAGTCTCTGAATCTCTTGTGTGTGTATGTGTGTTTGTTTCTCCTTTGTGCAGTTACTACTGAAGCGATTTGGCTGAAATTTGATATGGAAATGTATTTAAATCTGGATTAAGGCTACTTTTCATCCCGGAAAAATCCATGGTTACCGCGGGATTTGTGAATAACTGAATTTCAGGCGGACGAAGTCACGGGCGTCCGCTAGTACTTAATATTACAAAGAGATATTTTTGACGGCCTCCGTGGCGCAGTGGTATGCGCGGTGAATTTACAAAACGGAGGTCCTGGGTTCGATACCCGGCTGGGCACATTGAGATTTTCTTAATTTGTCCAGGTCTGGCTGGTGGGAGGCTTCGGCCGTGGCTAGTTATCCTTACCCTATCGGCAAAGACGTACCGCCAAGCGATTTAGCGTTCCGGTACGATGCCGTGTAGAAACCGAAAGGGGTGTGGATTTTCATCCTCCTACTAACAAGTTAGCCCGCTTCCATCTTAGACTGCATCATAACTTACCATCAGGTGAGATTGTAGTCAAGGGCTAACTTGTAAAGAATAAAAAAAAGATATTTTTTTTTGGTTTTGTAGGGGCTAATGTCTGGATCCTACCATCCTACCTACCACTTATAAGACCTTAAAGATTAACAAAACAGTATTCTTATAAGCAAATCTTTACACCGTTTGTTGAAATAGCACAGGCAATATGGAAACGGAATTAAACCTCCTTGCACCCAGATCAAGAAGAAAAGGGACAGCCAATTAAATTAATTTGCCTACAAATTGCTGAGCGGGACGGGGATATACTCCCGCCTCTTTCCATCGAAATCTAATTAATGTCAAGTGAAAAGCTACAAAAATGGGATTCTAATTGGAAGGTTGACGGCTTCTGGCGTCGAGATACGCTGTTGTTGTAAAAGGTGAGAGAAATTTTTCACAGCAACAGTTGTGTACACAAGGTTTTTAACTAGGGTAAGCGCTATATAGACGAGGCGCCGAAGAGGAAATTTCGCGAATATAATCGAGCGTAGCCGTGTAATAGAGGATATGATCTCTGCCTTCTTTCGGAGGGCGTAGGTTCGAATCTGGTCCGGGCATGCACCTCCACCTTTCCAGTTATGTGCATTTTAAGACATATTTATATAATATTACACGTCTCACGGGGAAAAATGAAGGAAAAATATCGTGAGGAAACCTGCATACCCGGAGAATTTTCTTAATACGTGTGTGAAGTCTGCCAATCCGCATTGGGCTAGCATGATAGGACACCCGTGCTCAACAGTGAGCCGAATATGGGTTGTTAATGATGGTGATGATAAATCGTGCTGATAGCGGAAATTGCATATACCATAATCTTTCTTATATTCTAATCAAACAAATAGTAGGTTTATTGACGTTCGAATTATATAATTGTATATTATATAATTTAGCATAAAGTGGAAAATTCCTTCTTAATAAGATCCTTTTCCAAGTTCACAATGAGTCCTTAGGGAGGCAGTGCATTGTTGCATCTATGAAGTGCAAGCCACTGAGTGAAACAAAAGTATCGTGACGATCTAGAGCTAAATAGTGCTGACTTTGAATCTGTTTGAGCAATATTAAGGTTTAAATACATTTACCTCTTATTAGGAGATCGATGTTTAAATACCTAATCTTTGCTACAGTCAAGTGTCCCCTATGCCACCTAAAAGGTTGTTTAAGGATGTAAAGTAATTTACAGAAGTATAATCCAAAAATATAATGATGTTAGAAGAAAATTTATAACAGTTATGTAGAAATAAAAGTTTAAAGCCCTGTGGTAGACCAACCTTAAACCCCCATTTAGAGTCAGTTAAGTTTTTAAAGAATATTCCCATATACTATCTAACACTGAAAGAAATTTTAAAATCGGACCAGTAGTTCCTGAGACTAGTGCGTTCAAACAAACAAACAAACAAACTCTTCAGCCTTAAAATATTAGTATAGATTAAAATACCAACAACAATTTCAATTCTAAAACATTTCTTAAGAAGCCTACAAAAATTTTAACCAACACAAAGTTTAACTTCAATTAGATTCTATGGTTTAATAATTATGTAAGCTGTGACCAATCCTCAATGGATAAAGATTCGATGCCCGCCGCAGGAAGCTAAAAAAAAGTAACTATTGTTCTATTTGAAGAACCAGAAACAATAGCTTATAAAAAAGCGGTAAAAAGAAAAGTGTTACGTCATTGTAATGCCCGGAAAAGTCACAGTTGTTCAGCGATCCGATGAGACGGCTCGTGGTAAGTAAACAGGGATATCTTGCAATCTATATTTCGTATTAAAAGCTGAATGTTTGTTTGTGCGGCTTACTCTCAATAACTACCGGTTCAAAATTCGGAAAATCAGTGTTTAATAGCCTATCAGTTAAGGTTGACTATAGGCTTTAGAATATTAGGCTATTACGCGAATGAAATAATGGGTTACAACTAGTATAATCATTAAATTACTATTTATTTATTGACTGTGTAACCCAAATTCCTTCACCTTCAAGAGATGTCCCATGTTCTTTGGCTTTTTAAAATTTGCTCTCGCTTAAGGTATACAAGTACTAGCGGACGCCCTTCTTCGTCCTTAGACCTCTTTAATCCGGCCCTATCGCAAATCCATTCTTAGTGGATACCTCCTATACTATAATCTACCTCCCTGCCAAATTTCAGCTTTGTCCATCAAACGGTTTTTGAGATAAGTCACCTTTAATACTATAATAATAATAATAAAGCCTTTATTAACAATCTTACAATTACATTTCATCTTAATCTAACACGTAAAATATATAAACAGGTTTATTTAAATTAATGCATATTTTTTTTTTTCTTTTAGACACCGGTTTTTGGATTGTCTTGCTTTTCAGCATAAGCCTTTCCAAGTATTCTCCACAAAGATCTGTCCTGTGCTTTCCGCGTCCAAGTTATTCCTGCTATCTTTTTGATGTCGTCTTCCCAACGACGATGCGGTCTTCCTTTATTTCTTTTTTTGTATCTAGGACACCATTCTGTCACTTCTTTGGCCCATTATTCAGTCCTTTAATACTACAAAAATTAAATTGAAATCGCTTAAGCCGTTCGGGAGATATGGTGCCACAGACAGACTTATAAAACCCCTCTTTTTGTGTCGGGAGTTAAAAAGCGAAATTGTCATCTAACGAAGCAGATTTTTTGTTTGTCATTTTACGCAAAAATGCTAAATAAACAAGGCTTATCTAACTCCGAAAGTATCCCATCTCTGTCTCCTACGTGTGCACAAAAAGAACAGACAGACATACGAATATCTCCCTCATGAATAATACAGTTAGTGAGTTATCCCGGCGCATCAAATTCAGCTGCCTGCTCGTCTAAATACGGAATCGAATTGCACACCTGTCACCGCGCGTGCTGGCTGCAGGCGCGAGTCATGGGAGATAGGCGGATATAATATAAATAGAGCCTCCAATAGCTCCACCAATGTAAGAAAGTTCTGCGACGAGTAAACTAAAAGCGTAAAAAGAAATCAAGATGAGGAAAGTCGCAAATCTAGAGCAAGTCTAGAGCCGCCAGCATCCAGCAGCTCCCTGCAACCCGCTTGATATTCTCGGTCCACCTAGTGGGAGGTCTACCAACACAGCGCTTCCGGTGCTAGGGACGCCATTCCAGCACCTTGGGGACCCAACGTCCATCGGCTCTTCGAACTATGTGCCCCGCCCATTGCCACTTCAGCTTCGCAACTCGTTGAGCTATGTCGGTAACATTGGTTCTTCTGCGGATCTCCTCATTTCTGATTCGATCACGCAGATATACTCCTATTTTACAATTATTATTATTCACAATCATTTCGCTCGTGAAAGGTTCGTGAAGAAGTCCATGAGAAACTGACCACTAACGTTCGCTAGGCGGAGAGGCACTAAAAGAAGAAGAAGAACATTCGTTTAAGTTATACGCTTGATATATGGGCCTTATGTCGCACCTGCCCCCCTAGATGATTTGTAGATGATTGATATTATATATTCCGAAACTACTGAACCAATTTAAAAAAATATTTCACTGTAGCGAAGCTACACTATCCCCGAGTGCTATAGGCTATTTTATCCCCGTATTCCTACGGGAAAGGGAACTACGCGAGTGAAACCGCGTGGCGTCTGCTCGTATAAAATATATATCAAAAGCTGACGTAGCAATACATAACAAGTAGACTTTGTCGGCGGCAAGATTACTTACTATTACAACTACAAAATATGATTCGACTTGTTTTAATCGTAGAACGTATGTCTGAACGTAAGTCTTCTGTCCCTTGCACCAGACGCCGGGCCCCGGCAGCTTGTTATCGGAGCTATGATAAAAAGTCAATTATAACTAGAATGTCACCTGTAAGCTGGAGCTGTAGCTGTAGTACGAGGTATTTGTTAGTTTCCGCCATTTTTAAATGCCGTCAACAAGTGCCTTGATGCCTGGAATTAATATACAGGATCAGGAATGCTTGCAGGTGTTTCGATGTAGCATTTACGTGTGAGATGATACTCTGTTGACCAATTAAATAGGATATTGTAATACACAAGTGTGTTCGTTTAAATGTGCGTTCTCTTACTGACCAAATTTTGGATTTTTTTTATAGCGAGCAATATTAAAAATTTCAGATTATCGACAAACATATTATTTTACTGTTTGGTTGTTTATTTATAAAATAAAAAACAATACAAACTGGGAGCGATATTTTACAAAATTGATAAAGAAAGATATTTAAAATTAAGTTGTATCCTTGTCGGGCAATTTTCAGGAGGCATAATTTATAGAGTTATCGGACGCACCGAAGTCTGGAAGATGGCTATAGAGAAAAAACGTCCTACCACCATGTTTCTACTTTCAAAATATTGTCGGACACGGCACAATTTTTTGACATAACTACATAAGGTTTATGGACAAAAACTGGTTGATTCCTACATCAAAGGACGATACAGCTATTTGTATTATAATTTCCTAAAAATAAGTGGATAAATAACATTTAAATCTCTATTTCTCTTCCTTTTAATTATATTTTCGCGACAAGTTTTTCCCAAGATTTAATTTTTAGTAAAAATCGTCAAAAGTTCGTTTGTTTAACCCTGAAAAGTAAAAGACGGAATGACTTATATCGCTTATAAGTATAATATTAACGTTACCTATATATTGTTCTTTTTTTAATAAATTAGCCATTACCCGACATTATGGCCATAACACCACATTTGCCGCAAAGGTCGCGGTGGCAAGAATAGGAACAATTAGTGGCGCCACCTGCCGCACAGGTGGTGCCATCGCACCTGCTTGAGACGACCACTAGACGTGACATTGAACTTGTGTGGTACCACTGCATTGTACTAATATTATTTGTATAACCAAACCCAGACAGAAGAATACAGAAGAAGGTTGCAAACAAAATATTGATACAAAATAATTAAACCAAAAGTTAGCATGCAAAGGCTTTATTGCTACAAGTAATCTCTAACAGGAAACCCCTGACCACTCCAACCCAAATGACAAGACTTGCGGGGCGAGTGCGAAAAACAAATAATACATAGGCAATCATCATCATTTTTTTTTTTTTTTTTATACAAAATAAGCTCGCGCTTGACCACGATCTCACCTGATGGTAAGTGTAGATGTGGCCTAAGGTGATACGCGCTTGCCTAGAAGATACCTATTCACTCTCATCTTAAAGATGCCCAAGTTGTAAGAATTAGGAAATACTGACTTCGGGAGAGAGTTCCATACCCTAGCCATACGTATAAGAAACGAAGAAGCAAATCGCTTCGTACGAGTCCTGGGGATGTCATCATTATCATTATCAGCCGATATACCTCCACTGCTAGACATAGGCCTCTTGCATGGACCTTTAAGTACCTATCGTCTTGAGATCGGTCTGGAGCCACCAGCATCCAACGACTCTCTGCATCTCGCTTGATATCCTCGGTCCACCTAGTAGGGTTGGGTCGTCCAACACTGTACTTCCCGGTGCGAGGTTGCCATTCAGCACTTTGGGACCCTAACGTCTATTGGCTCTTCGAACTATGTGGTCTGCTCATTGTCACTTTAGTTAGTTACGCGACTCGCTTAGCTATGTCAGTGATTTTATTTCGTCTGCGGATTTCCTCATTTCTGATTCAATCACGCAGAGAAATCACATAGGCAATACACATACATAAGAAATATATATAAAATACTACAGCAATTACAAAAAAATACTATGAATGTTTGCTTGCCATCAAAGCTGCGTGGCGTATCCAAGCTCCATATTTTTCCATCTCCTTCCATTTAGTGGGCCGTTAAAATGGGCTGTATTAACTTTCCTTTGCTATTGTTCATAATAAAACCCGTACACCGTAAAAGAAAATGTCGCGTTCGCGCGAAGCTGTCGGCTGCAGTTACGTCGCCGGACAATCTGTCGATACCGGACGTCCGGACGTCCGGAGCGGACGCTGCGTCCGGCGCATTGTGGATTTTTGTTCCGTAAAAATGTTCCTGCGCACTATGTGAAAGATTGTAACACTCTTTCATCGGTTTCTACGGGTGTTTTCGTGTGGTTCCGGAATTAAAATTATTTGGTTACAACGCTTTTTAGATATACTTAACAATATCTTCGTTGTTCGGAAGGTAGTTTGGCTTTGGTTGTAATTTTAATGGACTAACTTGACGGCCTTCGTGGCGAAGTGGTATGCGCAGTGGACTTAAGACGGAGGTCCTGGGTTCGATCCCCGGCTGGACCGATTTAGGTTTTCTTAATTGGTCCGGGTCTGGCTGGTGGGAGGTTTTGCCGTGGCTAATTACCACCCTACCAACAAAGACGTACGAAAAATGTCCAAAAACCTAGCTTCGTGGTATCTTTTAGGAGATATGAATCTACATTATATTTCGTAGCAAATATAAAAAAAAAACATTATATTATTGGACAATTGAGTATTTGGTCCGATTTTAAAACCTGCCTTAAAAAGCCACCACGGTCCAATCTTTGTCTACTACCGTACTCAGTGGCGTGCACGAGGTTTTCACCTAGAGTAGGCACTATACGTAAAAAATGTTCAAACGAAAATTCCTTATTAAATACAGGTCCGTAATGAATCCCCAGGGTATGCCAACCCGGAGGATTCATTCACGCGATTGTGCTCCTATGAAGTGCACGCCACTGACCACACTTACGTATGGTAGGAGACTGACAATCTTTCAACCTTCATAAATGAAGGTAATTGTAGCTATTTCAGGCCATTATATCTCTTGCCATTGTAGGCTCTTGTCGGTAGAATCAGCCTTTTAAATATAAAATTTATAATAAACCTACGATTTAATATAAACAACCTTGACTTTTGGTAAGTGTTTTAACGTTGTCTTCTAATATCTCGTAAAATTATAAAGCGTAAGAATTTGTTTGAATGTTTGATAATAACGCTAATATCTGGAAGTATTGTGCAATAGGTATAGCCAGACATAGACGAGTCAGATAGACTTACCTTAAAAGAAGAAAAGAATAATAATCCATTAGTGGTGAAACTTTGTATGAATATCTATGATCTAGAAATGTAGGCCAAAGAGTTTTTCATGCAAACAAAGTCGAGGGCGTCTGTTAGTACTAAAATAAACGAATGTTTTGTATCATAGTGCACAAACATATGAGTACTGCATTGTGTACAATAAATCGTGGAATTTTAACACTGTGACGTCAATTTGGCGCCGGAACCGGAAGTCGACATTTTCCCGCCGAAAAGCGTAATTTTTTCGCCAACGCTTAAGCCGTCATGGCGGCGCTTCCGGTGGATTTCCTGTGACGTCACGTGTCGACGTCCGCCCTGGAAATAATAAGCTACCGTTTAATTGCACGAAAATGTGTTTTCTTTTATTTGGTGTCACGAAAATTAATACATTATTTATTAATTTTTACCTTTCAACAATGCATTAATTTATAATTTAAAACAATAGTTTCACTTGCATGGCAAAAATTTACTGTAGGTATAAGTATTTATACAGGAATGCATAATTTATAACTAGATAAAATAATGACTTTCCCTAACCCCTTTCATTCTGAGGAGACTCGAGCTCAGCAGTGAGTCGAATATCGGTTGGTAATGATGATGAAAGAAAAATAGATTGCTTGCTCAAATGTAAGTATAGACATAGAACCTTTTTAAACATATCTAAACCTTTAAAAGTGTTTCGATTTGAATACGTATTCCGCATCTCCACAAAAATCCAGTCAGCTGGAACTGGGAGATTGAAATTTTTCGAATTCCCGTCCGCTGCCGGTCAGTGGACACGGGCGGCCAATCTAATAGTAACATACGTACCGCCCCTACCAGAACCCGTATACACTATGCTCTGTTTGTATAGAAATGACCAACTCTGAACACGAATAGTTAAAGTGACAGTTTGAAGTTAACTGAACACGAATAGTTAAAGTGATAGTTTTAACCCACTATAATAATGCCTATAGGCACAGATTAACAGAATAATAGGCAGATAGAGTGCACGGAACACGACGGTGTCGTAGCCGTTTTGAATACAAAATTAAAAAACGAATACATTCTCGAGACACGAAGCGTCGCAGCCAAAATGCTGTCGGCCATGATGGTCTATATTTCATCTGTTTCATGACGTCACGTTAACAAATTCTTTACCAAACAGAGAGTTTGACAAAAATATCAGTTAACAATTAGTTTCACATTTAGTACAACTAACATTGTGACGTCACAAAATCGACGACAGCATTTTTGACGTATGGAAATGGTTTAAATTAAGTTTTCCTTAACTTTTATTAAATAACGATACATTTTGGACCTTTAATGCATGTACCATATTAATATTATTTATATTAAATATGATATGAGTCAAACCCAAGACTATGTGATCCAAAGCCACGCCCCGGAGCGGACGCAACAACACCAAAAAAAAATTAATTAAGATCAAGTAAAAGATTTTATTGAAATAGATTCCAGAGAAGTGATCTCATCAAAGCTATGCTGATTTTGATTGCATTACGCAATAAACCTTTTTTTGCATTGAAAAAAGTAGTGTTTCTCTGTAAGCGTACCTTAGACGTTGAAACCGCATTGGAACATGTATTTGCTGCAATAGGCAATGATAGCCGACCAGTTGCAATTATTGACGCACCTTGCTCACATCCTGAAGCTATAGTCAAGTCCAGTACCGAAGAAATGAATAAAAGAATGAAGGGATAATTCAACGAGTTTAAATATTAATAGTAGTTACTTGAACAAGTTGATAAATCTCTTAAAAGTTTATCTTTTCCGAGAAGTCCGTTCGGGTTTAGTTATGGTAACATCATTTGACAGTCGAGTTGGTGTGTAGAACAATCTGTTAATAAACTTATAGTTAAATATACGTAACTGCATATACTCATTGTGTCTATGACCGTAAATGTGAGAAATATACAAAAAATCAAATTGAACTGAATTTCACCACGAACAACCCAATAGAAATTGCAGTAATAGTTTGATTGGTTGGGTTTCTTAAACATCCTACTAATATTATGCGTAATTTATTATAAGTGTGTATTTTTGTTACTCTTAACCGCTACTACTAAAGCGATTTGGCTGGAGTTTAAAACGAAGATACCCTGGACTAACATATAGGCTACTTTTTATCCCGGAAAAATTCATAGTTCCCGTCAGATTTATGAAAAACTGAATTCCACGCGGACGAAGTCGCGGGCATCCGCTAGTTATTTAATAAAAGTAATTGTTGTCCCAGTCATTTTTATTTCCATTTGATAGCGATAGTGAAGAGTCAAACATTAAGATCGTAAGCCCACCATGTCGCATTGGAGGATATGGTGGATCTATTGTGTGTGAAGCTTTATACCCCTCTCCTAATATTGAGGTAGTTCCGACCCTATTGTGGGCCATGTAAATAGGTTGATATGATGTTTTAACCAACTAATAATCGCTGTTAGGAGGTATCTATAGATACGCGCCACGACCAGTCGACGCGACTACTGTTTTTACCGCGTTTTTGCTCGCAGCGCGCCTAGCGGGATCAAACTGTATCAGACGACTCTGTGATTTTACATGTTACAGCACATGTTATACAGTAGACTAACTGTTTGTATGATTGCAGACTTTAACTGACCCGTGGGTGTAGTACATAGTTTAGTTGGTAATGAAGAATGTGGTCCGGAGTTCGTTTCTCAATAAAACAGATTATTTTGACAACTTTTTTTTATCATTGAAAATGTGTGGTAATTCTCTAGCTTTTCATTAAGTTCATTCGTTTTGGTTTTTTATTAAGAATATGTCGGTATCTTCGAACTTTAGTTCGAAGAGCCGATGGACGTTGGGGTCCCAAAGTGCTGGAATGGCGACCCTGCACTAGTAAGCGCAGTGTTGGCCGACCCCCTACCGGATGAACTGACAACATAAAGCGAGTCGCAGGGATTCGCTGGATGCAGGCGGCTCAGTATCGTGATGTTTGGAAGTCCCTACAAAAGGCCTATGTCCTGCAGTGGACGTCCATCGGCTGATATGATGATGATGATGATGATGATGATGCCGGTATGTAGTGCGATGGCTATAGAAAGAAAAAATAGTTCTCTATTGGGACAGGAATTTTCGCGAAAAACTTTCATTACAATCGGTTGAATGTATTAGGAAAAATATACAATAAAATTTGAAACATTAATTGTTCTAAATTCGTTTTATTTATCCTACTAATATTTGTTTCTATGGATGTTTGTTACTCTGTAACGCTGAACCGATTTGGCTAAAATTTGGAATGATAATAGATTTTACTCTGGATTAACAAACAAGCTACTTTTCGTCCCGGAAAATTTCATGGTTCCCGAGGGATTTGTGAAAAACTTAATTCCACGCAACGAAGTCACGGGCGTCCGCTAGTGGGTCTTTATATTAATAATTATACCTACGCAGAAAAACCAAAGTCACAGACAGCTCAACGAGTCGCGAAGCAAAAGTGGTGATGGGCGGGGCACAGAGTTCGAAGAGCCGAAGGATGTTGGGGTCCTAAGCGACCCCGCACTAGAAAGCGTAGTGTTGGTCGAGTGAGGTTGACTGACGACATCAAACGAGCCGCAGGGTTTCGCTGGATGCAGGTGGCTCAAGATCGTGTGCACACAGTACTTGAAGTACTGCCTTAAGTTAAAGTATTGCCTTAAGTTGAGTACTGCCTTAGATTATAAACGAGCAACGAAATACAGATTTGTAATCATATTTTCATTATTGATTTTTCCATAAATGAATGAAAAAATTAATAATTTGTGTACAGCTTAAGGAGACATCTACACAAATCAACCATACCATTGACAAAAACATTACACATAATATAAACCAACAAACGAAATATGTACCTACCCCATTCACAGAGTAGATGATCCCAGCAATTTACCGACTATCAGAAAAGATAACAACATAGACAAGGCATTGATGTCGCAAAACGAATAAAAACTGGCCCACGTCCGGCCCGGCCGGGGAGCGCGCTATGCAGCAGCGAGCCAGCTGATCGTGTGCTGTTCCCACGAATACGACATTATAAAAGTTAGTAGTTTTAAATCTTGTTTTATGACGAGATCTTCTAATTTAAAGACACACAAGGTAGCGCCACAGCTCGCTGTGGCATCGTGCTGAGGTGGATATATTTTTTGTCCACGACCAGATTATTGTATATTCTGTTTGTTTATTTTATTTTATTAATTGTGTGTGGACAAATAAAAATATATTCTATTCTGTTTAATTCAGAAGCCTGTGTTTATCACAAATACACTCAACGAATATTTTATTATCAGGGTGAATTTTTATTAGCAGCAAATAAAGTTAATACAGACTAACTCATCATACTCTTTGAGATATACACGGAGAGACATATAAACATACATTTAATACGAGTACATTATGAAATTTAGTACACCTTGTTTAGAAGATGGTATAGACTAATATAATACAAAAGATAATATGCAATCCAATTGTTGATCTAAAAGTCCAATCCTTTAAGTTTGTTAGCACATTTTATCAAACGTAGGCGTCCACATATCCGCATTGAACGCAATGCATCAAATGGTCGTAGTATTCTTTGTATAAGAAGTCATACTAATATGTCCACTGATCTTCATCGTATGAATGGCATAGAACGGATTTATCTACCGTAAAATTAAAAATCGGTTTGATGCGATGCGTCCGACACGTACGTAATGTAAACGCCTGTCATCAACTGCTATTTGACATTTTTCAGTTTTTTAATCTCTTAAATTGCAATTATATGAGAGTAAACCTTATTTGGACTAAAAAGGTTGGTCTTAATGGGCAATGGCGTTCCTGTAATGGTACAATCTACTTGTTCTATTGTTGTCTTCGTCTCGAATGATCAAGTTTTAAAAAGAGCCAATTGTGACCGAAGCCTCATGACAATCACTATGAGGAGGAAAATCGCATTTTTCGGGCATCTGCAAAGGGAATCCGTCTATGAGTTTCTTAGGTTGATCCTAGAAGGTAAGATATCCGGAAAACGTGCTCCAGGAAGACAACGAAGAAAGTGGATAAATGATGTCAAAGAGTGGACCGACATTAAACAACTAAGTTAACATACACACCGCTTAAAAATATTGCAAAAGACCAGATGCGTTTTCTATACATGGCCGCCAAACTTCAGTTGGAAGAAGGCACCTAATGATGATGACTTGTTCTACTACTGATTACTGCTATATAATAGAAGCGTAACAAACAAATAAGCCAACAAACTTACATTGTAGTAGTTAGCATTATAGTAGGACGTATTGCATAACACTGTCCGTGCGTCATTAAGACCGGTTGAGGAGTAAAAAGCGACAGTACAGGTCGATAGCCGCAGGTGCGACGGACAGATGCGATAGCGTTTATATATATATACATACATGTTGGCGCTGCGGAAGTGTATGTTATGATGGCGGTGTTTTGATTTCGTAATGCTGGACGAAGTTCAGGGTTTTGGTTCTTTCTGCGCAACTTGTGGTCAACAAACGAATTATCTTTTATATAAAAATTGTCTGAGTGTCAGTTTGTCTAGGCTAATCATTGGGACGGCTAAACCGAGTTTACTGGGACATTAATTGGAGGATAGAGGTGGTTATATAACGATATAGATTTTCATCTCGGAAAGATATAGATTTTTCCGGTTCCCGCAGAATTTGTGAAAAACCGAATTTCACACGAGTAAAGTTGCGGGTGGACGCTAGAAAACATAGAACACTGTAGAAACTCACGTTATTATTTTCGTATACCAGGGTAGATTTGAACACGGGGCCCTTAGCCATGAGCTATTTCATGCAACATTCATCTTACGCATTACATAAACTAGTAGCCACCAAGGGTCACGTATGGGATCGAAACAAGTCGGGCATAGTCCGATAATAATGTCTAAGTTTAACACTGGCAATGTTAAACTGAAAGCCATCGCCAACATCAGACTATCACCTTGTGTTATCGCCGCGTTGCAACGACTTGCGGTACGGACGGCTTCAGTATGCTCGTGGCGTTCGAGCTGTCCACATCTCTTGTTGTGTAATTCTTTATGGGTTACTTGCGATAGGCGGGGAGAGTGACTTGAGTGGAAAAGGGGAGTATTTGTTAACAGTCAAAGGTACCTTTAACCCTACACACAACGTTCACAAGTGCGTGACTTCACTCAAGGTCATTCTCTGCCATTCTAGGGTCTTATTTTGGTTACAGTTTGATGTGTTAATTAAGTTGTCCTGACAAATGTTGTGAACTTGTGAATCATAACCTTTGACATTAGTTTTCTTATTTTTGTAATCACTTTGAGTCTGTTGAAACTTGGAAGAATACAATGTAACGTCACTAAAATTAAAATAGTACCAGACGTTGGGAATAAAAAAAACAAGTTTAGTTAACAAGAAAAAGATTTTATCGTCCCGCAATTAACTCCCGTCCCCCGGAGGAGGTCCCCAAATGGTACATTAATTAATGGCCCGGATAATGGCGGCCATCTTGCCGGACCTCATAAATTTATTAATTAACTTAGAACAGCCTTTTTTCTCGCCGAATTATACAATGTTTTCGTTTGGCGAATTGCTGTTTCACACGGGGATTGTTTGACAGTGACAACTAAATGTTGCAGCGAGTTTTTTTATGGAACCTAGTGTTTTTATAGAGTCTACCATAAGCAGGGCTGGCGCCTGGAAAAATGTTACAAACCCACGGCTTGGAGGGTCAGCCCGAAAGGCCTTCAACTCAGAAAATATTTCTTCTTCTTCTGATAGTGCCATCTACTATCGGAGGTCAGCAATCATTAAGGCTAATTTAACTTTGTTCACTGCTGCCTGAAAGATCGCTCTGGTACTCATATTAAACCATTGGCGTAAGTTCTTGAGCCAAGATGTACGTCTACGACCAGGCCTTCGTTTCCCCTTTTTCTCTCTAATGTAATAAACTGGAGTAGGTGATTTGGAGTTTCGCATTATATGACCCAGGTATTCGAGCTTCCTCCTTTGGACTTATTGCAGAACTTCTGTTGGCTTTCCCATTTTTTGCAGCACAGTATTATTGTGTGCACGATCCCTCCATGATATTCGAAGTATCCGCCTTTAAACCCACATCTCAAATGTCTCAAGCTTACTACACATCGCTCGCATTAGTGTCTAGGCTTCAACCCCATAAAGTAACTCAGAGAAAACGTTACATCACGCTCCTCTCATTCTCAGGGATATTTTTAAAGTGCGATCACAGAGAAATTATTTATCATAAAAAAATAAAACGTGACTATTTTTTGGGGTCCCATCCAATGAAATTCTTCGAGGCTTCGATCGTGGCTAGTTACCACCCTACCGGCAAAGACGTACTACCAAGCTATATAGCGTTCGGTTACGATATCGTGTAGACACCTTACAAGTCATGCCGATTCTATCTTAGATTGCATCATCACTTACCATCAGGTGAGATTGTAGTCAATGGCTAACTTGTAAAGAATAAAAAATTAAAGTATCGAGGACTCCAAACGTTACGGTTGTTGTGATTGTCAAATCTGTTTCTCCATACCTCTGTGGATATGTGACGAGCTTGAGACAGCACATTCTTCGAAGTGTTGGCCCTTCTTATCATGCTAAGGCATATATGTATTAATCCTCATGTGCCTATAACTTTATCAGCCACCATACACTTCAAATCTTAACAGCAAGACTAACATCATAACAATGTTTATTCAGTACAAGTGATAATACATAATTTAATAACATTATCATTTAGCCGTAAGCGACACCTACAACCGGTTGTAACAGCATTAAACCGGATATATCAGCGTGAGTTATAACCGGCTCGAACAGGTTAACGTAATTCATTGCAAATAGATGCCACGCTAATTGAAACTTGCGAATCAATTTGTAGATAAGTACCTAGTTAAATCAACGTGAGTCATTTTATGTTCGATAATGCAAAATTTGGTTTAAAATATATATGGAATTTTTAATTGTATAAAATAAATGATTATTAACTAAATTTGTAGCGCTATGACTTGTTTTATAATTTTTAAGCTACTAGCAGTTGCCCGTGCTGCTCTTAGACTTCCTTAATCCGGCCCTGTCACAAAAACTCTCAACTAGACATACTGCAAAGCCATTACCCTTCTGTAGACGTAGATGCGACAACGACATGCGATGGGACGAAAGAAAGAGTAACATTCGATGCTCATTGGTCTCTTTTTCTAAACAAGATATCTCGTGGCGCACATCCTAGGAATATTAGTACAAATGCCTTCTAGAATGTTAGAGGAAAAAAAATATCATTATTAGCGGGCACCCGCGACTTCGTCCGCATGGAATTCACAAATCCCGCGGGAACTATAGATTTTTTCGGGATAAAAGTAGCCTATGTGCTAATCCATAGAAAAATCTATTTCCATGTTCTAGACACCGCTTTATCTTATCAATAACACTGTAACAGATAATTATTTATTTATTAACAATTAATTAGAATGTAGCAATTCCGATTATGCTAATTAATTTACAAATGAATTATTACTGCGCAATTACACACGACTATCACGACACGATGGATTGAAATGACATTAAATCTATAATATGACAGGTTTACAGCTCTTGAAGAGCTAGACGACTGTATTATAGCTTTAAGTTATACCTTTAAAAGTCAAAGTCAAAATTCATTTATTTCAATTATTCTTAGTTTACAAGCACTTTTGAAAGGTTATGTCATAATGTAATTTAATCTAATATTGGCAATAATAGTCGAAAACTTAAAACTAAAGTTACGAGGGTTCGAAACGCGCCTTGGTCCGAGAAGAGCCCACAACAAACTCAGCCAAGTTTTTGTTTTGTTTACCACCATTTTAGAAACTTATTTACTTTTATTTAAACTAAGCACACAGTCGTATATTACAGTTTAACACCAAGCTTTTTTATCATTAATATAATCATTAACACTATAATAAGCCTTTTCCAAAAGCTTGCGTTTAATAAACACTTTGAACTTTTTGAGAGACATTTCAGTAGCTCCATGTGGTAGTTTATTATAAAAACGTATGCAATTGCCCTTAAAAGAATTACTTTTAACGCTTACGATGTGTTCACGACATAAGGAAAATCGCCAGTGGTACCTACTTAGTGTATGATTAATTTTGATTATCCAGTCCTAGGTACAAGTCTAGTACTCCTAATTAGTGTTTTCATTCTTGTACATCAGAAAGGTAACTAGGCAACACCGAAGCCTCCCTCCAACCAGACCAATTAAGAAAACCTTAACCAGCCCAGCCGGGCATCGAACCCAGATACTCCGTCTTGTATATCCACAGCGCAAACCACTGCGCCACGGAGGTCATCATTATATTGAGTACCGACAAAGTGATAGTGATAACATTTGTTATCTGTTAACTGCGCGTATCAACACCCGGTCTAAGATAACCACACAATAAACACAATCAACCGGGCAACATTTTAATTAACTCCATACACCTCCTCAATAACCAATAAATCGTGTTAAAACCGGTTCAATCCGGTTATAACTCAAACATTATTATCCGGTTAAATGCAGCTACAACTTGTTTTCCGATGTCCCGTGCGACGTGATAATAAATATAATTAATATCGTGTAACCAGAATGTTATTTTATAATAATTTTTAATTGAATATTTATTTGAAATGAAAAATGGATTTAAATTAAACATTTAACACGTATTTTCTTTTAAAATAAAGTCAGAATTTTCTTTATATAAATAGACTGCATTGTTATTTGGACACGTTAAACGAATATTTAATTCTTACTTTATAGTAAAACTAGCGGACGCCCGCGACTTCGTCCGCGTGGATTACAGTTTTTCAAAAATCCCACGGGAACTATGTATGTTATCTATACTTATAATAAATCTGTAGAGAGGTCAATTCTGTACATGAAATATATTTCCAATTATTCTTCATATTCCTGGGCAGGTTATAGTATACTTTTTATCACGCTACGATCAATAGGAGCAGAGCAGTGAAGGGAAATGTTGGGAAAACGGGAGAAGTTACTCGATTTTTTAAGCTTCCGTCGCGTGGTATGTTCGTTATAGAAACAAAAACTACTCGACGAACTTTAACAAAACTTGGAACAATTATTTTTCATATTTTTGGGCAGGTTAAAGTATACTTTTCATTACGCTACCTTCAAAACAAGCAGAGCAGTGAAGGGAAATGTGGAGAAAACGGGAGAAGTTACTCCATTTTGTAAGCTTCCGTCGCCGTCGCATGGTCCCTACCATAGGGGTAGTAGAATAGGGGTAGGCGTAGTAGTAGAGTTTCACGCAGACGAAGTCGCGGACGTCCGCTAGTTATACATATAAACCTTCCTCTTCAATCACACTATCTATTATAAAAGAGTAAAATATATTTCCATTCCAAAAATCGTTTTAGTAGTAGCGGCGTTAAAGAGTAAAAAACATACAAACAAACATACATCCATACAAATTTTCGCGTTTATGATATTATTAGGATTATGATACGTGTAACATTATTTCAACGAAATGAGATGAAATAACTTTACCACTTGCCACTAGCACTAATGCCACTTAATGTGAGACAGTTAATTAGGTACCCGGTTGTAGAGTGAACCTGTGAATTTAGCAGAAAGTCCCCTAGGAAGCAAGTGACCACAATACTAATGATGAACGTGACTTGAATTTAATACAAGATTTTGTACGAGGCACTTTAAAGACGGTCACATTTTTCATCATTACCAGCCCGTGAGTTATATTTAGCTAGACTTTGCTTGCAAACAGTGAATAGTTGATTTTCATTTCGCTATAGTCTCTACAAATTACTTCGAAACCGGGATACTCTAATCAATGGTGGCAATTTTAATGGGACTTTCCGTGGAAGATGATTTCCTTGGTTGTTGTGAAAAATCTTTTATCTCAGAAAATTCCATGGTTTCCATGGATTTGTGATTAACTGAATATAATATGTAGGTACGAAGTAGCAGGCGTCCGCTAGTGACAAATGAAATCAGGTAATGTATAAAAATGTGGTTATATAATGATTTATTTATTTTGCTATCAACCGCGAAAAGCCGACGAACCCATGCGACAACGTCACCCAGGTCCGACAAAATACTCTCTGCAATTGCACGTTGCAAATTGCAATTGCACGTTGTAGAGTCAACATCTCCTGAGGATGCTCCGGTTTCGGGGTGAAAAGTACGTAGAGAGTATTTTATCGGACCTGGGTGACGTTGTCGCATGGGTTTGTCGACTTTTCGCGGTTGATAGCAAAATAAATAAATCATTATATAACCACATTTTGATACATTACCTGGTTACCAAATATAAGAAGACAATAGGGATGATGACTGTTTTTTAAATTGTATATAAAGAGTATACTAATAACAAAGCAATTTTGTAAAAGGAACAGGGTATGTGCGACCATTACTTTCGGAGCTACAGGGATTTAAAGAGTCAGATTTGCGGCGCTGCCGCGGATCCCTAAAAACCCTCTATACAAAATGGCACGATTTAGTGACGTCGTTGGCTCGCTAATCGTTAGGTTTGTATGGGCGTTCTAACAAAATTACTAATATCTTTGTTATTTGTGCGTTTATGTTTATAGTTCATTTATTGAAAAATGTCACATTTAATGTAAGGAAGCTAAAACTGTATGAATTTTCATCTAATTACGATAAAAAAAATTTAATAGATTTTGAAATTTTATAATCTTATTTATTTTGCAAATATCCAGGCAATCTTTGCTTTTTATGTATAAATCAGTTAACATTGACCTTATTTACCCGAATGTATCATAAAAATCAATATATTCAAACATAGTCATCATCCCCATTAAGACAAAACTGTGTTTCATTCCATATGGAAGCAAAAGAATTATTCACATGAAAAGTCGCACGTGGCAACAAATCAAACGAAACAACAAAAACAATAAAACGTACCAAACGTCGCTCGTTCCAACAAACGTAATACATATTTCACTGTAAATTAATTCGCGCCCATGGGATTTAGTATTTGGTGTAATTACTGGTTATTAGCATCGTCAGCAAGCTGGCGCTTTCCTGAATTGCATTTTGTGATATATATTTTGTGTGTGCAAATTATTTGGCATGCAGTGTATTATAAAACATAAAGCTATGTTTTCTATAATAATTATTTTACCTACTCTTGTATCAAACCTGATAGAAGCTGAAGAAAATATCGCATTTTGATCGTAACTTTGAATCTCAACTCCTATGTATTTTGCAAACGTTTTTGTAATCTAAATAAAAAATGATATTAATTGATTATGACACACGGCTAAAACTCACGTGATATTAGGTCGGAGTATGCCCGACTAGTTCGAATCCATACGGGGCCCTTAGTCATGAGCTGGTTATTCGCAGTTTGGATCGTGACGCGTTGCAAGAACCAGCTAATGACTAAGGGCCACGTATGGGTTTAAAACTAGTCACTATATGAATAATACTCACGATAGTTTAAATTCTAAAACAAAATGATAGAATAGTTTATAGGTAAACATAAAAATACATTTGAAGTCTATGATTTATAGTAGTTTATGTTTTCCGTGATTTTGTGATTTAAAAGTTATTTTTTGACGGCCTCCGTGGCGCAGTGGTATGCGCGGTGGATTTACAAAACGGAGGTCCTGGGTTCGATCCCCGGCTGGGCAGATTGAGATTTTCTTAATTTGTCCAGGTTTGGCTGGTGGGAGGCTTCGGCCGTGGCTAGTTACCACCCTACCGACAAAAACGTACCGCCAAGCGATTTAGCATTCCGGTACGATGCCTTGTAAAAACCGAAAGGGGTGTGGATTTTCATCCTCCTCCTACAAGTTAGCCCGCTTCCATCTTAGACTGCATCATCACTTACCATCAGGTGAGATTGTAGTCAAGGGCTAACTTGTAAAGAATAAAAAAAAGACCAGTTAAGACAAAACCAGTCCATGTACTAAAATTTTAACCCAGGCCTGTATGATCCAGGATATAAATATGTAACCTTTAAGAACAGTGCTAGTAACAGGTTCAACTCAGGAATGACAGATGTTACTTACATTAAGTAGAAATATGTCTGATTTCGACAACCGAAAAAACATCATAAATTACAAAACGTGCAAAGTACGTCGCTGGTTTCATAAAAAACAATATTATTTTCTTATTACAAATACGTAATGTACACAAAAATAAACAACGATTAAATATAATGGAAACTCAAGTTTGTTACACATTATTCATTGCTCGATTTATTCTCAAAATGATCATACATTTACAAAAGAAGCAGCAATGTATGGATAACAGGGGTCCATTAATACTACAGAATGAAAACGCAAAAAGAGTGTTTTTTTAATAACGCGCACGATTCTTGAACGAAACAGGTGGTAAAAACACTGTCTTGCAAATAATTTGTACACGCAACATAAGACAGTTATTGAAAAGTAGCGAAAGTTTATTATTTTATAAAATGTAAAACACAATTATAGCCTCAATAGCTCAACGGTAAAAGCGGTTGGACTCATCACCGAGGGGTGGTGGTTCAATCCTCACCCGTTGGTCTATTGTCGTATCCACTCCTAGCACTGTCTTTCCCGACTAGTTGGAGGGTAATGGGAATATTGTAAAAAATATGGCAAATATTCTTTAAAAAAATATATAATTTAATTTAATTTATGGTAATATGGAGATAAAATATACACCATATATGTATAGTTATTTGCTGATAATGTAAAAATGGTGAACGAATTTTTTAAAATCAGATCATCTCTTTAAGCGTCCGGCGTTTGTTTCCTGCCACCTACAATTTCAACACTTTCAAGGCAAAAGTGATGATCGTACAACTTACTGATTTCCATCAGGCGTAATTGTTGTCAAGCACGAGCCTTATAAAACGTGTAAATAGTAAACTCACTTTTGCATTTAAAAATAAAGCCTCAAATTTGAGCCTCAATAGCTCAACGGTAAGAGCGGTCGGACTCATCACCGAGGGGTGGTGGTTCGATCCCCGCCCGTTGGTCTATTGTCGTACCCACTCCTAGCACAGTCTTTCCCGACTAGTTGGAGGGGAATGGGAATATTGGTCATATCTAAAAGTTATGGCATATATTCTTTAAAAAAAAAGTATTAAAGTATGGGTTAATCGAATAATAAACTCATTTAATTGCATTTATAATTAAAGTATGGAATAAATAAAGTCTCAAGGTGCTGGAATGGCGACCCCGCACCGGAAAGCTCAGTGTTGGTCGACCCCCCACTAGGTGGATCGAGGACATCAAGTGGATCGCAGGAAACCTGGATGCTGGCGGCTCGAGATCGTTATTCTTGGAGGTCCATGCAGTCTATGTCCAGCAATGGACGTCCATTGGCTGATTATGATGATGATGATGATAAATAAAGTAAGTTTTCGATCTCCGATTTATTTGGCTGGAAGTGTACCGCGCCCGGTGGCGGTGTATTGTTCGCAGCTGACGCCGAGCGTATTCCGAATGTTCCTCGGGAGTGGCGTGAGCCACAGACGTACATGTATATTAATGATACTTATACACCCCCAAGTGTATTATTATTACTCATCCACTTTATTATAATAATCCCTACACCAGTAAATTAAATAAAGTCTGCACAATCCGTCTATCGTACTTATAATATATAATAAATTTGGGGAGAGATTTAGAGATAATACAAAAGTGTACCCTATTTATATTAGACTCGCGGACGCCCGCGACTTCGTCCGCGTGGAATTTAGTTTTCACAAATCCCTCGGAAACCATGGATTTTTCCGGGACAAAAAGTAGTATATGTGTTAATCCAGGCTATACTATATCTTAATACCAAATTTCAGCTAATTCGGTTCAGTAGTTGAGGCGTGAAAGAGTAACAAACATTCATATCATCAAAATCATCAGTTTTCGCAAATCTCGGGAAACCATGGATTTTAATTTAATTTTTAGCCTATGTGTTGATCAAGAGTAAAATCTATTTCCATTTCAAATTTCAGCTAAATCGCTTCAGTAGTAGCGGTGTTATAGAGTAACAAACATCCATACAAACTTTCGCGTGTATAATATTACTAGGAAGTAGGATTTTTTATGTATTTTGTTACTAGCGACTATGTCTGCAAAAAAGTTTTTTTAGGTTTGGTAGTACTTTCTCTGATTAGAGCGTTCAACCAAACAAACAAACAAACTTCTCAGCTTTCATGATATTATTCATCATTGCCAGTTTCCACACATTATCAAAAAAAGTATGGAGCTTAAAATTGTACCACACTGCTCCAATAAGCTAAATAGGCTTAATGTAATAATGTTTCACTTTGTGACAATCACTATTAGATTAAATCATCATCATCATCATCTTAACGTCCTCTTCTTAGGGGCTTAAGGTTAAAGAATTCCTTGACAACCGATTAACACTTCATCAAGCAGTTTGCAGGGAAGACTCGAGACTGCTTGACAGTCCAAGCAGATTGGTCCAAGAAAAAGGCCTATTTCGATCGGTTGATAATGACGTATCACGTATCTAGGGCACGTGCTACGACACGAGAGATACGAGCTTCTACAGCTCATCTTGATGGGAAAGGTTGCTGGTAGAAGAGGCGTTGGTCGCAGAAAGAAGTCTTGGCTGAGAAACATCAGAGAGTGGACCGGGATCGCGAGCGCCGCACAATTATTTCGCCTCGCGAAGGATAGAGACGAGTTCAAGAATCTGACTGCCAACCTTCGCTAGTCGGAGAGGCACCTTAAGAAGAAGAAGAAGAAGATAATGACGATGATGATGACCACGCTTCTGTAAGTTGCTATCATCCCAGTGTCGCAGATTGTAAGCACACATACTGGAGTGGTCCTAGAAGGTAGTTTGTTAGAAGATTACAATTTGTTTGAGAGGCAAGTAGGCAGGTACAGGGACAGGCGCCATGTATGCCGCACGTAATAATTACAATCTTCCCACGGCCGGCGTATGAATGAGATTATTCATAGGTTCGAATCGGTGCGGTTGTTAGGCGTCTTCACTTATAACTATACAGGGTGCTCCAATGCCAGCCACTTGAGAAAATATTTCTGTTTGTTAATATCTTAATTTTAAAATATGTATGTTTGTACGCTTAGATTTACTAAGCAACGTGTTCTAATTATATGGTTTTCATTTTCAGTTTTAACTGTACTATTTCTAATAAAAATGTTTATGTATGTACTATGGACAGATATGGCAAATCACTCACTACAGTTAATATTTTCTGCAGCTGAATGCCGATGTTTTTGGTTTTTAAATTCCACTACTTTTATGAAATTCTATTTATATTTGAAAGAGTTGCGTTATACAAATATGGGAATATATTAATGTTTATTTATGGACTTTTCAATCTAACTAAAATTATGATATGTGACTATACAAAATAAAATGATAGCGTGCTAATTTGACTGTGATAAATTAATTATATTAGTAGTAAAACAGAGGAGACCTTTGTGACAGAGGTTTGGCTGGTAAGAGGTTTCGGCCGTGGTTAGTTACCATCCTACCGGCAAAGACGGTTTAGCGGTCCGGTACGATGTCGTGTAGAAGCCGAAAAGTGTGTGGATTTTCATCCTACTCCTCATAAGTTAACCTGCTTCCAACTTAGATTCCATCCTAGAATACCGGAAATAATTCAAATTCAAATTTCCTAATTTAAAAATTGTAATACAGATCTATAAAGCCGTGATAGCCCAGTGGATTTGACCTCTGCCTCCGATTCCGGAGGGTGTGGATTCGAATCCGGTCCGGGGCCTCCAAATTTTCCGTTGTGTGCATTTTAAGAAATTAAATGTATACGAAACCTGCATACCTGAGAATTTTCTTAATTATCTACGTATGTGAAGTCTGCCAATCCGTATTGGGCCAGCGTGGTGGACTATTGGCATAACCCCTCTCATTCTAAGAGGAGACTGGAGCTCAACAGTGAGCCGATTATGGGTTGATAATGATGAATACAGATCTTGGTATAAGACTTAACTCATATGCCTCAGGTTGCATGTGTCGTTAATTCACCTTTGCCTTCTTTTAGGCATGATTTGTTTTAGTATAAGTAAATACGTAGACTTCAGTCATGCAGCTTACTACTAGACTAAAATATGTTAATCTAAGGGATGAAATACGTATAGGGATGAATACATACCATAAAAACGATGGCACGGTAATAAGCATAGCTCAGCCACGCTATGCCGCTGGACAAAGGCTCGCTAATTTGAATAACGAGAATGCGCATAACTACTGCAGATCTGCTTTACTATAATGCCGAATGTACGTCGGGCCGACGCTCTTGTGGTCGCCCAGAATTAATTAATATTATTAATTTGTAAACAGGTACAATTAAATCATTAATTATTTTAAGATTTTTAATTATTAACTTCCAAACTGAGGAAGTCATTAAATTAATTTTCTAAAACTTACTGTAATAAAAATGAGGAATAAGATTGTTATATTTGGTATTATATGTCACCGTTAAATTGTAAAATACGTTAGTTTATAATCTCACTCGTGATATTATAATCTGCCGTTATATGGTGAACTGAAAATATTAATTACAATTTAACGTGTTATTTTTCGGTATATTCTAATCTATCGCAAGTGAAATCGTTAAATTGTCAATCAGGATAAATTTACCATAGAGTTACAAAAATATTACAGCGGGTAAATAAAAATAGTAAAAAAAATTACAATGGACAAATCAAAGAAAAAAGAAAAAGAAAGAAAATCAGAGGGGAGGGGATTTTAAAAACTGTTCTTCCAATCTAATTTTATTTTACAATCTAACGGTGAAATATACTAGCGGACGAGCGCGACTTCGTCCGCATGGAATTCAGTTTATCACAAATCCCGCGGGAACCATGGGTTTTTCCGGGATGAAAAGTAGCCTATGTGGTAATCCAGAGTAAAATCTATTTCCATTCCAAATTTTAGCCAAATCGCTTCAGTAGCCGCAGCGAAAAAGAGTACCTAAAAAACATTCAAACAAACATCCATACAAACTTTCGCGTTTATTGTGTTAGTAGGATTAATCATAATTTATTAATATAAAATAATTCATAGGAATAAGATTTTGGTATTCTTTTTCATCATCAGTACAGGTTTTCAAATTAATTTCAAGTTAACGCTTGAATTATTTGCTTAAATTCAGTAAAATAAAATGTATCAGAGTGCTTACCACATCTGTAGTGATAACGAGCTTCAATCCCTTCAGCGAACTCCAGTTCAGAAAATATAAAATTCAATACTAACTTTAACTTAGAATTGAATCGAGTTATAATCAAGCTATACGCGGTGTAATCAGGAGATCCGCAGAAAAACGAACATAGATCAACGTGTCGCGAAACTGCAGTCACAATGGGCGGGGCACATAGTGCGAAGAGCCGATGGACTTTGGGGTCCCAAGGTGCTGGAATGGCGACCCCGCACTAGAAAGCACAGTTTCACTCGACCTTCTACCAGGTGGACTGATGCAGGCGGCTCAAGATCGTGATGTTATGAAGTCCCTATAAAAGGCTTATCAGAACAGTTTAAAAATACAAAATCTTAAGCCTACCTAAGTCAGGAATAGAATTCATAAATCGGTCCAGATACAAAAAAGTTATTACCACCCAGTGAGATAGTCCTACAATATTGGGAGCACCCTGTATGTGTGTTATCTCAGCCCGTAACCCCAGTCGTCACAGTGGGTGCGCGCGACGAGTCCCACGCCGGCCGCCTTTCATGACCCGCGGCTCAGCCGGACCTGCGAAGAAATCACTTCATTGCAGCCTGCACGTGAACATTGACTACGATTTTGTTAAACTAGGGCAGAAACTTGATATTGATGCTCCCCTCTGTTCAGAAAGAACAAATCAGACAAGTTAGCCCTTTGCCTCTCACCTGATGTTCCGAGTAAATGAAGATGCAGTCTTAAATGGAAGCAACGTTACTTGTAAGAGGCACAACTTTATTCTACCCGCACCTCTGATAGTTTCTGCGCGGCATCTTATCGGAACGCTAAATCTTCTTCGCTTTTTTTTTCTCTACTGTAAAATACCAATTTGGTACTTCATAAAATTACGATCTAGCCTACTTATGTGACTAATTAATAATTTAACTATAACCTAAACTTATAATAAATTATTATTATACTAAGATAATGTCCAATAACTTAATCTTAGTCTTTCACTAACCATTACGTCTTTAGGTCACTCTGTTCACGTGATCTTCCATGTAGCACTTAACACTACACTATCACTAGTCACTAAACACTAACTCAAATGGTTTGGTCCGTCTAAGTCTTGTCACTGAAATCGCTAAATCTCCTGACGGTACTTATTTACAAATAGGTAACTAGCCACGGCCGATGCCCACCACAAGACAAGACCTTGGTCAATTTAGAAATTATAAAATCCTAAATTGATCCGGGAATCGTACCCAGGACTCAATTGAGATCCACACTACCAACTGCACCAGAGAGGTCGACATGTCATGTTAGAAAGCTGTTTTTAGGACAACCGATTTACTGACATAGCTCAGTGAGTCGCGAAGCTCAGGGTAATATGGGCAGGGTACATAGTTCGATCCATCCAATAGACGTTAGGGTCCCAAGGCACTGGAATTGCGACCCCGCACCGGAAAGCGCATTGTTGGTTGACCCCCCGCTAGGTGGACCGAGGACATCAAGCGAGTTGCAGGGACCTGGATGCTGGCAGCTCGAGTTTGTTTTATTTGGAAGTCCATGCTAGAGGCCTGTATCCAGCAGTGAGTGTTTATGATGATGATGATGATGATGATGATGATGATAATGATGATAAACAACCGATGCAATTATTAATCCAGTCAAAATAAACTAAAGAAAATCGAACTTAGCCAATATTCACATAGAGCTAAAAATTGGTATTAGACATTTAATAAACCTTTTATCCTATTTCTGAAACCTTAATTAGAATCAATGGGGATGTAAGAAGCAATCAAAAATTACTTTAATGTAGCCTGGACACGTAAACATACCCTACAATGTTATCAAGGGTGCAGAAACATGATATTGGTACACCCTCTGTTCTGAATTGTATGTGATGTTAGTAAGCTTTTTTGTAGGGTTCCTATCGGCCGACAACAAAAATAAACCCTTGTAAATGAAATAATCGTAAATTCTTTTAAACATCTTACGTCGTGAAAACAAAACAAAAAACACTTAAAAAAGATGCGTTTTTAAAAATAGAATCCAACGTATTAACTGTTAACACAACAGATTAAGTACTTTTTTGTTCAAGAAAAAAATAATAAAAACAACCGATATAACCATGTTTATGAACCAGCGATTGCTAGTAATTACGTCCAGAAACCAATGAAGTGTGCACTTTTTTTGTATTTTCACATGCAAATGATGTTAATGATTTTTAATATTTTCCCTTAACCGTGAGAATATTACACTATGCATGTTGTATTACGTTAAAGGTATTAACTTAAATGTTCACAGGTTTTTGCTTTCTCTTCCGCGTGCGTTTTTATATCAATGATTGATGGGACATTCTATATGGTGATACAACTTTACCCCATAGCTGACAACTTCATAGAATATTCTAGTAAATTGTCTTACAGTTACTGTCCCCATGAAATAACGGATCATCTATGTTTGGAAGACTTATAAATTAGTGACCAAACTATTTAATTTCAGGCTGGCGGGTTTAGGATAACAAAGTCTGTTAATGTAACGATCACTATTAACATATGACTAGCCGACGCACCCGCGTAGTTCCCGTTCCCGTGAAAGTACGAGAATAAAATATCCTATCATCATCGTCGTCGTCATCATCATAATATCAGCCGATGGACTTCCACTGCAGGACATATGCCTTTTGTAGGGACGTCACGATCCTGAGCCGCCTGCAAGCCGCGAATTCTTTTCCGCGAATTTTGGAAATAGACTATGACACTCACAAACAACGTCGCTTTCTAGCGGTAAAACAATTTTTTACAACTGTACAGTATATCCAGAGATTACCCCCTACACACTTTACCTCTTTGTAATAGAAGTATAGATAATGACTACATCTACTAACCAAACAATGTAAATAAAACTATGAAACTTTAAGTAAACGAAATACCATACTAAAATCTATTTTCACTGAACATCAGATGAAAATGTCGTGAGCGTTAACTTGTAATAAGACAGGCCTGTATCGACAAACTTTTGAGTAGTCCTCTAATTGTTACAATTTATAAAATATTTTACGAGTAGGTTACATATAAACCACATTCGATGTTTACAATTGGCAAACAAAAATTATTTCAGCGGAGTTGTCAACGGCGCGATGACAGTGCGGCGACTGAGCTCAGGTTTGCTAATTAGCATAGTTTTAACGTACCACTTTCGGTCCGCGTATGACCTATCTACATTTTTTTTTTCTAACTCTATTGGTGTTTAATGATTTTTCACGTCTGCCGACCCCTGCGTGATCTTTAATGTAGTAAATGTAAAATAAATAGTAAAATTATTCCTGACTGATCATTTATCAATCTCGTAAGTCGTATTTCAAGGTTTTCAGGACGATGTCACTACTACGAATATATATAAATAGACAGACAATCGGCGACGTATCGGGCCTGGATGAGCAGTTTTCGGTCGAGCCGTGCCCCCTGAACCGTGTCGTGACTCAGGGGGTCACTGCAGTGCGTGGGACGGTTTTTATCGCCTTTTGTTTCTTGTGACCAACGTCTTGGTGGGGTTTTAGTTCGTTTGTAGTTTTAGTTCGGTGTTAAACTCACGTGTATTGTTTTTCAAGGACAAAGTCCAACTTGATTATATAGAAACCATACCTTTTTTTTTCTCTCATTTATTTATTACTTCTTTTTTTAAAATTTATAACAATATACGTAAAAAATACAAAACATATTAAAAAATTATAAAAAAAAATATTATTATTATGATCTTAATTAATAACTCAGCTGCAGGAAAATGTTGCTTAGGATAGCTGGATGCTGGCGGCTCAAGAACATGGGGTTTAGAATCCCTGAAGGAAGACCTATCTATATCGCAAAAACACCTGCTAGCTCTATGATACATCCCTGCTAATTCATCTTTGTACTTCAAGTGGATTTCGAGCTTTTACATTTATTTATATATTTAGATTCCAGGATGATCTTTGTAATAAAAATCTCTGCTACAACTAAAATCTTCAACCTGTCTTAAAGATCATTAATAAACGAGTATTTCTTGGAAAACTCACTGTAGGTACTTAACTTAAATGTAAGTAATACACGCAATTGAAATTCAACAAAGAAGTTTTAGCCCCGTTATCCATTAAGAGGTGTATTTTGAAGAATTGGGTCGGGGCGAGGGTTCTTTTTTCGAATCCGGTGTGCGAGCGAGACGGCACCTGCGCTCACCTGCGCTGCGCCCGCGCACAAGTGGCCGTTGAATACTTCGCTTTTAGAGATCCTTGGAAACATACTTACTCCTTAACAATTATCCTTGAACATTAAATCTATAAGCTTAGTAGTCGCTGAAGTACTTAGGCCGTTATGTAGTTCACGACATGACCTATGCTTTGTAGTGAGGCTAAATTAAAAAATGTGTGATATATAACAGTAAATATGCAGTTCTGGTTTTTCGAGGAATAAAAAAAGAAATAATACTATACAAATATTTCGGAAACTTACCATTACCAAAGAAAACGCCATAATTGATCGACAACTGAGTCCTTTTCAGATAGAGAAGGTATTTTTATATAAATATATGATTTAATTCTGGCCTCAAATTTAGTCTAGTTTTTGGCCATTGATAAAAAAACTGTTGAAAAGTAAAACACTACATTGCTTAATTAATTTAATTCTAAGTCTTCTTATAAAGTCGTACCGCCAAGCAATCTAGTGTTTCAGAAAAATGCCGCATACACCAGTCTTTAGGTAACATAAAGTATAAAATTGCAACAAAGCGTTAAATAATAAAATCAAGGAAAGTCAAAGCGCATTACGGACAGAAAAACATACCTAGAATTTGCAAATTTGACATAGAATAATAATATAATGTCAAAAATTACCTAAATTTCCCATTAATGTTAAGTATACAGAACCAATACTGATTAATTTAGTCGTTCCTGACTTATATACTCGTAATTTCAGTTGGCGCGTAAAATGAGTTTGGGTCATTATATTGATGCGTTGTTGTTTTGTTGAGAACTAAGATGAGACTGAGTTATTGTTGTTGCTTTGTACTCTGTTGTCGAAGATAACAACAAGCGAGAAGTTATTTAAATTGTTATTAATATCTTCAAGGATAATTTATTTAAACAACGAAATCCCATCTCAAATTAATTAGTAATTTTAGATACAGTCTCGAGAAACAAACATTTAACATGGATCGATTAGAAAAACCATAATTACTGAAGTCGGTAAAACGCCAAAACAACGCTATAAACACCAAAACAACGCTATATTACCTATTCTCTGTATTACCTACTATATTACCTAGTCTTAAGTGAAGTCAAATTTATTATCACAATTTATAACAGTGAGAGGATCTAGGGAACCTAACATTTGGCTAAAGGTCCTTGCGTTAAAGATCAGGCCCTTCTATTTTTAGATTAATACGCATTTAATATGATAGTACTTTGTGTTATTTGTTTATGAAATTGCCTACCTTGGTATAACTATCATAATAGTAGCGCATAGTTTCCGTTTACGGCGATGCGCGTATTAATTTATAAAGTATGTTACTCAATAAAAATGTAGCTTTCAGATAGTGATTTTTTAAATAGGTTGAGTAGTTTTTAAAATGAATGGTGACAATTAAAATTAAATCTTACCTATTTATAATTCTACTAGCGGACGCATGGAATTCAATTGTTTACTAATCCCGCGGCCACCACGGATTTTTTCGGGAAAAAGAATTCGAAAATCGCACTTGCTAGTTCTAAAAAACTAGTTTACGCCACGTGGTTCTCGTTCAAGTAGGAGAACGGGGATAATATATAGCCTAATAGTCTTCCTCGATAAATGGGCTATCTAACACTGAAATAATTTTTCAAATCGGACCAGTAGTTCCTGAGATTAGCGCGTTCAATCAAACAAACTCTTCAGCTTTATATATTAGTATACCTAGATATCGTTACAGAATAGCCTAGCAGAAATACAAACATCAAGTGAGACCATTAGTCAAAGACTAACTCAATCATATTTTTTTAGGGTTTTAGAGTTAGGGGTTTTTCGCTTTTGAGGTACGGAATCTTAAAAATAGTTAAGATTCCAAGGATGTACTGAGGAACATCCGTCGTCATATTGATCTGGAACGTCTCTCACTAATAAAAGTTGCAGAATCCACAAAAACCCCTGTTAGCACATGTCTGAAAACCAAAAACAAAAACAAAAAAAACATACCGCATAAAATGTTTACGTAACATAAATACAAAACTACTGATAAATTGTGTTTTGAAAAAAAACTCGAGGTAGTAGCATCTTGTAAGATTTTTTGTTCTCACGGGCAACCCGTTTCTACTTTTTTCATTTTTATAGTCGAAGAGACTGTCGTGTAAATTATAAACAGAAATAAGAACATAATTATGAACTTAAAGCTCAATTGTAAACAAAATTAATAAACTATCTTATATGAGAAAATGCATATAATATTTTATGTTGCATAGTAATTTTTTGTTCCAATGAAAGTCGTCAATTTTAATTAGTGATAGGTATTTAATATTTACAAAAATAAAAAACACGATTAAAAACTATTATTTCATAAACTCAGGAATAAAATGCCATAATACTTAGATTTTAGAAAAGTTACTTAGATTTTCCATTTTTAAATTAGAAACCAATTATTTCTTTAATTTTTATTACCAAAAAATTATAAATTACATCAATTATAGAAGCAAAACCGGGAGCCGCAGCAGATAAAGCAGAAATCGGTAAGTGGCTCAAGTATGCCTCTCACACTGAGAGTTACATACATATTTGTTATTTCTAATATGGAGACACACCCTTAGACCATGGAGTCTCAGTGCCAAAACATTTCTCCGAATTATTTCACCGTGGCTAGGTGCCTCGACTGGTGACTGAAGGGCTGGCTAATTTTTGCGCAAAGTATCAGCCTGGCTGTCCAGCACGGTAATGAAGCCAGTATTCGTGCCACCATTCTACGTGGGCATGATTAATTGTATAGTTATTAGGATAAGTTAGCTTAGGATCCATAATGTATTTTTTCTTAATAAAAAAAAAATATAAACATTAAAATATAATAACAATAGCCTACCTACAAAAACCTACTAAGCTTACGAAACGATTGCTGATAAATTATTTAATATTGCGTTCTATTCAAATACAATATAGCAAATATACTTAAAAAGATAAGACTTTTTAAAGCTGTGCTTGCTAAGCTGTTATAAGGTACATTAGCTAGATAAATATCATTTAAATATTAGCTGCAGACTCTCACACTATGATACGAGTTTTAAATTATAACAAAATCATTGGAGCACCTAATAAAATCTGGAGTAACCTTATGTTTTACCAAATAGGGTCGATTTTTGATTGACAAATTTAAATGTGTGTAATAGTTTACTTTCTAGTGGTTTTTTGTGTGTGTTTTTATATTTTTTTATGATTGGTGCACAGGTGCTTCAATGGGTTTTGGATTCGGTGGCGTTTTCGAGTTACGGAGCGATTTTGAGATTGAAGATGGATCTCGAGATAGAAATGGGACCAACTAATTTAGGTAGATATTATATCTATTGTTATTGAAATTTAAGATTTCCAATAGGTGTAGCACTAGATCTGTTTATGATGTACCAGCGGACGCCCACGACTTCGTCTGTGAGGAATTCAGTTTTTCACAAATCCCGCGGGAACCATGGATTTTTCCGACATAAAAATAAAGTAGCCTATGAGTTAATCCAGACTATAATCTATCTCTACTTCAAATTTCAGTAGATCCGGAGATAACCCTCTACAATCTCACAAACTTTACCTCTTTATAATATTAGTCATCATTATCAACCCATATTCGGCTCACTGCTGAGCTCGAGTCTCCTCTCAGAATGGGTTGGATTAGGCCAATAGTCCACCACGGTGACCCAATGCGGATTGGCAAACTTCACACACGCAGAGAATTAAGAATATTCTCTGATATGTAGGTTTCCTCGCGATGTTTTTCCTTCACCGTTTGAGAAACGTGATATTTAATTTCTTAAAATGCACACAACTGAAAAATTGGAGGTGCATGCCCCAGACCGGATTCGAATCGACACCCTCCGGAATCAGAGGCAGAGTAATATCCACTGGGCTATCACGGACGTAACAATGGTCATCCGGTGCCTATTGGTGACATAAAATCTATATACCGTTTGTTATATCATACAGTAGGTAGATGATTCTCAATTGATTTGATGTGTTTTTAAATACTTATCAGGTTGATAATAAAGACGAAAATAGTGAATAGGCTAATAGGCTGGTAAAACTAAACTTTTCCACTGTTAGAGAAGTTTATGTCTCTAATTAATAATTAATTAAAACTTCTCGTTTGTGGAGGTCGGTTAAAAAGCATATCTATAAAGGTTTCAGATCCACTCAACAGTAAGCATTTTAGGGTATTCGTGGAAATTTGTTATTGGAAATAACTAGAAATATAGGATTCTAGGTAAATGGTATTGGGGTGCTTATATCAAAATAAAATAAAATTTAATATTTACATTTTGCCCCAAGCTTATTATCTGTTTTCAAAAATGAAAATAGAGCTCTGAAAGAAAATTTTCCAGTGATTAAGGTTAGATTACATATTTTAAGGACAATCACAAAATATTTTTTTTTCAAATTTAAAGGTAAATTGCTAGATTTACAGAAGTCATAGGTTCGATCCCCACTCGTCGGATGTTTATTTTACGTGTGTTAAAAAAGGTATAAAGGTAAAGTATGGCATGGGGAAAATATTATTTCATCATTATCAGCTTCAAAACTGTCCACCTTAGAGCAAGGATGCTCCTTATATAGGATATGGAGCTTAGACCCACCATGCTTCTCCAATGCGAGTCGACAACCACCAGCCGGTACCAGCCGGTAGGGTGGTATATAGCTACGGCCGAAGCCTGCCACCAGCCAGACCTGGGCCATTTAAGAAAAACCTCAATGAGCCCAGCCGGGAATCGAACCCAGGACCTCCGTCTTGTAAATTTGCGCCACGGAGGCCGTCAGTTATCACTATCAGATGTTAATGATAACGATTATTACCGACGAAATGATTGTCACCAACCAGCGGCTTAACAATTAACACCAGGTGATTTGGGATGGTGGTTTACATCACAACCAAACATATCCCAACAACTCCGGATTCAAGAACTTTTACTGAAAAAAATCCTAGAAGAAAGAAAACCATAATATCTCATAGCCCGTTTCGAACCTAAGACCTCGTGTAGTAAAGCTACGTAGGCTGGATCAAAGGGACAGTTTATCTTACAATATTTTTTTTATAACAATACTACGCCATATCAAAGGTCAAAAGGTCAACAGTAATTTTTCACCAGCCTTGCATTACTCGAGTAAGCCCCGATTTAAAATAAATCCCATCTTAATCCCCATCTCAACCCAATCCATTATAATCAACAGGGCCAAAAGATTCTCAAGAACATTTCTAAATACGCGAAAAGCATTCCAAATTACCCTACGCTACGCTACGCATTCATTTTCATTTGAAAATCGAATCCGGGCAAAAAGCGATAACGCAGCACGCAAGATGCTACGCGGGAATGAGATATACGCAGGCTCCCGGGCTGTAGTGATCAACCCCGCGCCCCGCCGGCCCCGCTCTCCCCGCGTCACCCCACCCCCAAACACAGCATTCCGCTCCGAACCTCCGCAGCGTTCGGACGTGCCTCCGCGCCGCGCGGTCACACCTGTGGCTCAAAACCAAATAGCACCAAAAACCGCGAGTTCGATTCAGGATTACAGTGTATAGTGAATGAAGTGTTAGTGAATTTTTTTTATCAATGAACAAGTTTTACACTTGACCGGTTTTTTGGTCCGGTTTATTTCATCTTGGACATCCGTTGCGACCAGTTTGGACCGTGGGAGTATGTTTTTTTTTAATCATGACATTTTCTAGATGATGTTTTTTTTATATGCTAGACGCTTAAGTCGGTTTATTAACCTGTTTTAATTAATATGCATATTGATATATGGTCATTAATAATATTAGATCTCGCGTGGATACTTCAGATTCCATAGGTGATGTTGTTGGACCTGAAGCTTTTGAATTTAGAACCTTTATTCTATGTTGAAAGACCTATAAAATATTAAAATTCAATCGACCATTTTCGAATTTTGAACTAAAATACTGCATTTCTAGTAGAAATCATGAAAATTGTTAAAATATGCGGGTATAAAAAAAACCCAAACACTCACGAATTCAATACCAGTTAACAGGCTGTTTTACCACTGATCTTTACCTATCCCGTGGGGATAAATTTAAAAAAGATACCCACTGTTTCGGAAAATCGAACGTGAACGCGTTGAATTCTAAAATTAAACGTTGGTATTTTTCCTAGCTGATTCTATGAAGAATCTCATAGTCCACAGAGTTTTTGAAACATTTTGAAATTTTATTAAAAATATTCACATTAGGTCAGCTAAACTGGAAATTAAATTTCCTGTATAATTTTTTTTATAGATGCAAACTTATTACTACAAATTGAATAACGTTTACCAATCGCTTGGACAATATACAAAATAATATAAAACAATAATAAATAATAAATAAACAATAAACACTTTGAGATTTATAATATTTCATACTGACTTATTAAGGACGAAGGTAGGACGATAAAAAGGACCGATGACCGACCGAAGGCGGCTTCGAAAATGGAACATAAAATTGGAATGTTTTTCCTTTTTGTAGGTAGGATTATAAGCCTTTGGTAAAGCTATATTTAGAACTGTAGAATATTTATCTACCTACCTACGAAACTAACAAAAACACATTTCAAATTGCTTCGGTAGCTTTACTTATTGGTCCAGTGTACAGTTTCATTCCGTAGCATTTTTTGTATCTATCCTAGCACAAATAAGCCGAAAACACTGTTTTACCTAAATTATGTAAACTTTTTTGTATTTGTAAACAAAAGTTGATGTAATTTTGCATATCTTACCGGCTATAGTGTTTTTCAGTTAGGATGGGTTCGGTGACAGTTCGTTTCACTATTGGAAGTTTGCCGCGATTCACAATACTAGTACGTATTAAGAATGTCATAAGGCAACGTCACTGTACCCATGCTATCTGAAAAACACTTTAAAATCAAACTGCGGCAACTGTTTACGGTAATTTATATGTACTCGTATGGTTTTCAGTAATAGAATGAAAAAATATCAAGAAAGGTTATTAGACCTTCATTAAAATCTATTCGTGATAATATTAGGTACCTACGCCACTATATAAACTACCCCATTGGTCCAGTAGTTAGCCTGTGTGGTTTCGGATCGTGAGGACCACCTGAGTTACGAGTCCAGGCTATTAAATATTCAATATTTCATTCCTATTAGAAATTCTTAAACTTAATATATTGTTGGTCTTACTTATTCGCACCTCAAACAAGAATTACCATTTTCTTAGTAATTTAGGAACCTACTTATCTAATCAAATATTATAATTGCTTCGTTGGTCTAGTGATTAACCAGTGTTGCTTCGTTTCTCGAGGTTCTAGGTTCGAGTCCCGGGACGGGCTATTAAATTCAGAGCTCATCTTGCTTTGAGGAATTTTCAGTAAAGTTGAGCCCGGAGTTGCGAAGTTAATAGTATTTCCTGTGCTTCGGAGAGCACGTTAAGCTGACTTTTTTTTGTGTAGATTAATCTTGGTCATTATTTGATTAAATAGTTATAGCACAAGACGTACATACAACAAAAAACTATGTATATAACATACTAGTAGACGCCGCGTGGTTCCCGTTCCCGTAGGAATACTGGGATAGAATATAGCATATAGCCTTCCTCTTAAAATGGGCTATCTAACACTGAAAGAATTTTTCAAATCTGACCAGTAGTTCCTGAGATTAGCGCGTTCAATCAAACAAACATACAAACTCTTCAGCTTTATAATATTAGTATATATGAAATTGTAGATCAATAATACAAATTCGATAATACTGCTTTAGTGAAACACTGTAATTGGTTGTTAAAGATGCTAATTATAAACACTAAGCCCGCCATACAGTATCGGAACAGTATCTGAGTTTCAAATCCCCTCGTTTTAAAGGGATGCCTGGCCCTGCAATGGGAAATAAAATAGGCTTATGAAACCGGCTGGCCTATTCACTAATTTTGTCGGTAATAACAACATATTAAATTAAACATCGAATCAACTAAGAAATGTCATCTACCTACTGTATGATATCCACGAAGGGTTGTCAGTAGCCACCGGATGACAATTGTTACACACCACACGTCAAAGTTAGTGAATTTTAGCTAGCTAGCTAGGTAGCTAGTTTTATATCTAAACTGAAATATAAATAAATGCCTAACATTGACTTTTTTTGTTTAGATTAATCTCAAAAACAACTATTTTACCGATTTAATTTTTTTTGTAAATAGAAAGCGACATCGTCGCCTAGTAACATTGACTATACGAGTATTTTATCCCCGTATTCCCGCGGTAACAGTAACTACGCGAGTATTATAAGACTCAAAAGGTGATTACAAATATAAGAAAACTAATGTCGAACAAAGGTTATGATTCACTACACTTGTCAGGACAACTTAATTGACAAATCAAACTGTAACCGAAATAAGACCCTCAGAATGGCAGAGAATGACCTTGAGTGAAGTCACGTACTTGAGAACGATGTGTGTAGGGTTAAAGGCGCCTTTTACTGATATCAAACACTCCCCTTTTCCACTCAAGTCACTCTCCCCGCCTATTCCAAGTAACCCATAAAGAATTACACAACAATAGGTGTGGACGGTTCGAACGCCACGAGCACACTGAAGCCAACACCCAACACGAGATCGTGCGACGTCATATCCGTCACAGACTACTATTTCCAACACTAAACGGCGATAACACGAGTGAAATCGCGGGGCGTTTGCAATAAAATAAGCTGAAAGAAGCCAGGGCGGGTCGCAGATATATTTATGTAATGTTTTTATACTACCCACCTTTAACCTAATTGATGTTGGCAGCCGTGATAGAAGCCTTACAACTTGTATAAGCCCCGCCGGAAGGCAGAAGCTGTATTAGGATCGGTTCGGTTGTTTTTATCGTGTTTTAACCGATTACAACTAAAGGATGTGTTTGGCAATATTTTTATTTTCCACCGCGCTTGCACACGCGTATTTCCTATTCGCGTGGCGATACGGGTATAAAGTATAGCCTGTGTTACTCGCCGTTAATGTAGCTTTCTATTGGTGAAATAGATCTTCAATAGCTGACCGTTAAAGCGACCGGACTCATCACCGAGGTCTGGTAGTTCGATTGGCCCCGTTATACATATTCATACAGACTTTTCCGACTAGATGGAAAGAAATGGGAATATTGGTCACTAGCAGACGCGGAGGTTTCCATTCCCGTAGGAATATGGAAAGAAAATATAGTCACATGCGGACGCTCACGACTTCGTTCGCGTGGAATTTAGTTTTTCGTAAATCCCTCGGGTACCATGGATTTTTTCGGTATGAAAAGTAGCCTATGTTTTAATCCTAAGTAACATCATTTTCCATTCCAAATTTAAGCCAAATCGCTTTAGTAGCTGCAGCGTAAAAGAGGAACAAACATCTTCTTCTTCTGACAGTGCCATCTCCTATCGGAGGTTAGCAATCATTAAGGCTAATTTAACTTTGTTTACTGCTGCCCGAAAGAGTGATCTGGTACTCATATTAAACCATTGGCGTAAGTTCTTGAGTCAAGATGTACGAAGGAACAAACATACTTTCACACAAACTTTCGCCTTTATAATATTAGTGTGATGTGATAGTGTAATAGCACTCGGGGATAGAGTAGCTTCCCAACAGTGAAAGAATTGTTCAAATCGGTTTAGTAGTTTCAGAGCCTATTCAATTGGTTCTTTTAATATGATTATACACAGTTACACACAAATAAAAAACAAATTACTTTAAAATTAAGATTACTTTATATTATTTATCTATACAGACCGTAGCAATGACCTGTTAAATTATTCAATACCTAATTCAGATTATTAAGTACAAAAACAGTCAAGCACACTTGGGATTCGCGCCGCTAGATTCCGTAGATATGTTATTATAAAACTCTCACAAAGTATGTTAGTATGTAACTGAAAATGGTAAGGGCAAAAATATTCATACACATTTTGAAATAAAGTCTCTCCGCGTAAGTCTGTTTGTCTAAACGCTTTAAACTCAAAAACTAATAAACTTCATATTGTTTTCACCATTGTGTGATTGACGATGTGATTAATAAAATATTTATATGTATGGATTACAGTTTGATTGATTTTACATTAAACTATAACCGATTACACCGTTAACTAACAGATGCCTTAAAAAAAGTTATTTCCGTTTTTACCATATTTTAACTTCTATTTTTCGTATCGAGATGTTAATTTACTTAAAACCTATAACTTTTCTTGATTGATGGAGTACTAAACACATTTTTTTTTCAATTTGTTCTGGTAGTTTCTGAGATAAGCGCGATCAACCAAACCAACAAATTCTTCAGCTTTATAACAACAAAACAACGATAAAAATTGTTTAAATACCTTGTAGTTTAGTTTATATTTTAATCAACAAGTATCCAATTACAAGTAACAAAATGCTTATGTTATGAGTGTATAGATGTGCGGATCCCTAAAAATAAGCTGTTAATCAAGTTAATAAAATTCAAAATGAATTTTGTTCACCTCAGCTAATGCGTGTGTCACCGGAAATTGGGGCATTCAAAGATGGCGTTGGCTACAGATTGAAATTAGTTACACAATCTACGGAACCCGCTCCGATGAGTCAAGTTGTGTAAAAAAAGATTAGGTGTACATTACTAATCAGTAATTCGATATAATTGCCTTGTTGGTTCTGTGGTTGTGGTAGTTCGTGCGTGTATTATGAGGAGCTAGGTTCGCTTGGGGTTAGGCTACGAAATTATTCCCTTCTAATTAGTAAAAAAATTCAAAAATAATTTTCAAAACGTGTTGGTAGAACTTCATCGTCATTATTAACAACCCATATTGAATATACAGTTCACTCTTGAGCACGAGTCTTCTCTCAGAATGAGAGGGGTAAGGCTAATAGTCCACCATGCTGGACCAATGTGGATGGTAGACTTCACACACGAAGAGAATTAAGAAAATTTTCAGATGTGGAGGTTTCCGCATGATATTTTTCCTTCATCGTTTGAGGCACTGATATTACTATCATATACTTAATGAAACTGAAAAGTGAGAGCCGTGATAGCCCAGTGAAAATAACCTCTGCCTTCGATTCCGAGGGCGTAGGTTCGATTCTGGTCCGGGGCATGCTAATTACATGTTCAACCTTTTAGTTATGACAGTATTATGTTTACAGTGTTTGAAACAGCACAATTATGACTGTTAACTTGCAAAGTGGTGCTCTTTTAAACCGACTTCCAAAAAGGAGGAGGTTCTATGTTCGGCTGTATGTATGTTTTTTTTTTATTATAAGAGATCATTTTCCCTTATAATCAGGTTATTATAAATCATCAATTTTAACACAATATACTCGTGATTTAGGACTAGGGGGCGTTACCAATGATTAAAAAATACATTGACAGACCACAATGTGGTTTTCATCCAAATGGTCCAGCGATCGTATTTCATGATAAGTGTGTCATAATTTTACAATGGTGACCTTTGCCTAGTATATCAATCCACCCACAGGAGATTAGTTACGAAAGCTTTTTAAACTTTAAATCTTAATTTAGTTTGTTGTTGGTGTAAGTTAGGCTACTTTTACGATTTTCGGATTGGATGTAAAAAATACTAATTGGGTTTTATTTATTTAATTGGGCTACTTAACAACGATTATATCAATGGGGACGAAATAATGTACGATATATTCGATTTTTCATAATTAGATGGAAATTGAGAAATTATGCCATCAAATACTTTCCGTATTAAATGTAATATAGAAGACTATTTAACAAAAATATATTATAATGTAAGGCTTTTAAATTGGGGAAATATTATTAGATAAGAAACCTAATCTAATTGTATATGTAATAATAATCACAGTAAAACCAACTGTGGTTTGTGTTGCGTCATGGTTACGCTTAATTTTAATATGTATTTTGTAGAATAATAAATAAATAACATAAAATAAATAAATAATTTATCACGATATCTATACAAAGTATGTAAGCCTAAGTGGAACGGTATCAAGATTAGGTTGCATTCCCACGAGATAGCCAAATTAATTCTTAATGCATAATGGTAGGCGTCCACAGATCGGACGTACGGATTTTATCTACTAATAAAAATACGTTTGATGCAATGCGTCCGATGCGTAGTGTACTGTGGACGCCTGGCATTAAATGAGCCAGTCCTTCTGTCATCAGTCGACACATGCTGTTATGAAATAATTCGGAGAAATATTTTGGCACTTAGTAAAGATCAAGATAATAACTGTTATTGTAAGTTTAATATAAATAAGTATGATCACAAGAAACAGCAGGTAACCTGCGCACAGGATGTGTATCCTGAGGTAACCGGTTCCCTCATCGGTTCACTCTTAATCGTAATCAAAGCGGGTTCCATTCTCACGATCTTTTTAGATTTATTGTGGTTTTATATCATGGAGCGGTTACTGGTTTTACTAGTTGGTGATTACGGTGAAAGTTTTTTTTTTTTCATTATTATTTATTTTTGTTTTTAATTTATTAGCGTGTTTAGCAATATTAGTAGGTTGAATTACTAGTTTTGTTATTTTTATTTTTAAGATGAGTTTTTTTTATGTATTTTATAATGGTCACTAGATGCAGACGCGTGTGAATTTTGCCACGTGGAATTCGATTGGAATTCGCGGCATTTTTTTTTTGATATTTTTTTTCTTTAATATATACTTACTCGTACCTAACGATCTCAACGAAAGTCCGTTCGGATTATTAGACAGAAAATAATTATTTATTTATTGAATTATTATTTTCTCTGTCTAACAAACTGATTGATTCTTTTATTCTTCTTCAAATTTTCTTTATATTAAGTAATTGGTTTAGTTATTGATTTAAATTCTTTAAATTCACATTGATCACTGATTTGGGTTAAGTAATTGCTTGTTTAAAGTAGTAAAATGGTTGCAAGTAGTACTTTAAAACAGTATGTAACATGAATTGATTCGTCTAAGGGTATATCAATATTTTGAAGCTAAATATAACAACCCTCAGGTGAGAGGGATCAAAATAGCATTGTCTAGACTAACCGACTGATCTATCTACAAACAGCCCACCGCTGAGGTTTAAACTTTGAAACTTGTAATCCTCACAAAAGGCCCTCCCGAGGTGAGTAGGTATTAAGGATTCTTTTGAAATTCCATCCCTCACGGGTTAAGTGAAGGACGGAAAGTATAAAATTCCTACAATTTTTACAATGAAAATTGGTTTTAGAAATTCATGACTAAAAATAAAGACATGACAAAGAATAAATCTTTACTAATATTATGTAAGGTTTGTGATAATCTACTAAAATTTGTGATTTGAGAATTCTTTTACTACGAGAAAGCCACGTTATTTGCGAGTGTCATAGGCTATATTTTATCCCCGTATTCTCACATGAACGAAAATGACGCGGGTGAAACCGAGTTAGTTAGCTATTTACTAATAATTACTTTAACGAAAAATCTCGATCCTGGGTTTATTTGTATTATTGTTAACCGCTCGCGGTTTTACTCGCATAATTCAAATGCGGAGAGAAAATATAGCCTTCGTTTTAAGATAATGTAGCTTTCCATTGGTGAAATAATACTTAAAATTGACAATGACATTTGGAAACTCAACTAACAAATTCACAGACGTTGTACTCAATAATTATAAAATAATTAGTTATTACACAATAAAATTTCTAAAATGAACCTCTTAGTTTAGAGTTAAAGCGAATTAATATAATTAATTACTCGTACAAATATCTATTCAGCTACAGATCCTTTTACAAGCTTTCGCTTCTTAAATTTATTACAATTAAATAAATAAATCAGCCAATTTTGTATAAAGCGTGGGATCTAAAACATCTTAATTAAGTTTTATAGAAAGTTACCAAATTAATATTATGTTTAGTTTGTACAGGAAGTGAAAAGTAAAAACATTATAGTTTCCTGTAATATCATGTAAGTTATGTATTTTTAGACTTTAAAATAAAATAATTATTATGCAAAGACGGTTAGATAATGCGTTTGAAAGTAAAGTAATGTTATTTAGGTATACTTGTCTACTCTCGTTACGATTTTTGCTGGCTAACTAAGCGTTTTTTGTGTGCCAGCGATGTCAATACAACAAAGTCTTTTTAGAATTCGAACAATAATAAAGAGTGTTGTTCATAATCCTTAATGAAATATAGACATTGCATATTGCAAGTTCATGACTAAGGGCCCCATATAAGTTCGACACAAGTTAGGCATACGATAATCGCGTGAGTGCTTCTATTTGTAATAAATAAATTAATTAAACAAATAAAAAACCCGACTGCATAAATTATACAAAAACTGAAAAGAAAAAAAACAAGCTCAGTCCAGAAGTGTAGAAAGCAATTAGAAAACAGCCGGGACCTATTATATTGAATAGAATGATTTTCATCTACATTTTTTTACAGGTCCCGACTGTTTTTAAGTGCAGTTTTTAATTTCACTTATCTAAGAACACTTGGGTTATTAAGATAAATCTAATGATATCTTAACTACGTAAATCCATCCAGCGGTTTGGAAGATATGAGGTAATAAAGAATATTACATACATACATACAAGATACGCGCGAAAAACATAACCCTTCTTGCAGTCGGGTAAAAACTAGTTTACAAGATGGTTTTGGTTTTTCAGGTAATGAACTGAGACTTTTTCTTGACATTAATTTTGAGACTAGCCATCTACATAATCAGAAGATTTTATCTAACTAGCGGACGCCCGCGACTTCGTCCGCGTGTAATTCAGTTTTTCACAAATCCCGCGGGTACCTAGAATTTTCCGGGGTGAAAAATAGCCTTTGTGTTAATTTAGAGTAAAATCTACTTCCATTCCGAATTTCAGCCAAATCGCAAAGGCGGAACAAACATACAAAACACACACACAAACTTTCGTCTTTATAATATTAGTGTGTTAAACAAATCACCATGTGTTATGAGCACGCGACACGTTGGTCCCAACTATAAATATTCCACATTTCGGTATCTACTGTCATTCGATCTGTGCTATATAAAAACTCAACGGGACCGTCTGTAACTTTTAATTTAAAGTTTAAAAATAAATGTTTAAACCACGAGTGAAACATTTTCTAAACATGCGCCTTCCATCTTAACATTTATTACAACAAAAGTAAATAATAATTAATACCAGCTTTTCAAACTTCATTAGATAAACTATTTTGAGAAAGCTACTTGCAGTTAAATCTCGCAATATTTTTTACACCTAAAGATGCCTGGTAGAGATCGCTACTAAGCGGTAAGGCCAGTATTTTTTTATATTTCTGTTCTATGTATTCTTTATTGTGGTGTAAAAATATATCTAAATAAATAAATACCAGTCACCTCAACCAATTATTAATTTAGGCATCTTCGCATGCGGAAGCACTGTCGATTCGAACTTCATTATTGATCCTAATGCCTTCAATAGAAATATATTCGAAAAATATCTTTTAGGACAAACAAAACCAAATCCTCTTAATATAAGAAATCCTAAGAAAAGATCAGCATAAACATTTTTAACTAAACATTTTTCTTCACTTTAACTGCCTCGTAAACTCCATTGGCGGTGTGGAACCCGGGTCTTTTGGTTCCGTGCCGAACAAAATCAGTTAACAATTCAACGTGGTAACCCTATCGAGTTCAGTTTTATCAGTTGAAACACATGCGGTGCTACGCGGGAGCGCGCTGTGGGAGATTGTGTTTACTTTTATACATAGTTACATACGAGTATTCGCGAAACATTTTTTTGTTTCGTCGTCGTCATCAACCCATATTCGGCTCACTGCTGAGCTCAAGTCTCCTCTCAGAATGAGAGGGGTTAGGCCAATAGTCTACCACGCTGGCCCAATGCGGATTGGTAGACTTCACACACGCAGAGAATTAAGATAATTCTCTGGTATGCAGGTTTCCTCACGATGTTTTCCTTCACCGATTGAGACACATGATATTTAATTTCTTAAAATGCACACAACTGAAAAGTTGGAGGTGCATGCCCCGGACCGGATTCGAACCCACACCCTCCAGAATCGGAGGCAGAGGTCATATCCACTGGGCTATCACGGCTCTTTTGTTTTTTTGTTTACTTTTGTTTTGTTTACTAATATCGAAATCGAAGAATCGAAAATTTATTCATTGGAATAAAAACTTACATAAAATCTAGTTTCGAGTACTTCCCTGACTAACGACTTCCAACTTTAGTAACTGTAAACTTGAATTAGCGGGAAGTAGGGGGTCGACCAGCACCGCGCTTTCCAATGCGAGGTCGCCATTTAACTTGAACGTAACGTGGATGGAAATCCACACCTCTTTCGGTTTGTACACGACATCGTACCGGAACGCTAAATCGCTTGGCGGTACGTCTTTGGCGGTTGGATGGTGACTAGCCACGGCCGAAGCCTCCCATCAGCCAGACCTGGACTAATGAAAAAAACTTCAATCGAACCTAGGATTTCCATCTTGTAAATCCACCGTGCATACCACTGCGCCACGGAGGCCGTCAAATATAATCATTAGTAAGATCAAGTACTTTGGTCTGTGCCTTGATATATCAGTCTTATATCAGTCTTCTTTAGAGTTCCTAACATAAAAACTATACTTAATACACACATTAAATTTTAGTACGTACATTTCGACGCCACATTTCGCAAGCCCCACGTGTGGACATGTGTGGGAACGCCGAGCACATGGCCGCCTAATGGCGGGCTTTTGGTACTTTTTGTTTTTTTTTTAATTTATTTTACGCCTCGCAACCCAGCCAATGTCGTTGACCACTTTACGATGTATACGCATTTATTTAAAAATATATTTGTAATTAGCAAAGTACGTATGAACTAAAAAAGAATAATTAGTAAAACGTGCGTCAATTAATATTATACTAATTAAAAATGAAAAAATCAAGGATTGTTTATTTGAAAGTGAGTGCCAGACCTTCGTATTTTGTATTTGTATTGTATGTTAGTCCATGTTCTTGCAACTGTAGTTTAAGCAATTATCGCTTTGGAAGATAACAAGTTTGAAAAGCTCGTCCTCGTCGTCATCGTCCAATAATAAAGCCTAATCTTACATTGGTTTTATTTGGAATAGTATAAGGAATATAGCCTCATAGCATACTCGTTACCCTATTCTATGGATTGATGACTATTTTAATAGTAAAACTATAAAATACCGATTATTGCTTGGTAAATTTACACTCCCTATTGCTTAAATATAATTTTAATCATGAATACTGCGACATATCCTGAACGCTAAAGAGTCAAAATAAAACTGTAAAGGGGTGAAATGAGGACAGTGGCGTTTACAACGTGTTTAACTAGGGTATGCAAAAAACTTACAGTTTGTACAAAATACAAAATTCCTTTTTCAATTTTGATTCGTAATGACTCCTTCAGGGTAGGCAGAGTTTTTTGCGTCTATAAAGTGCACACCACTGAAAGAGGGAGGACAGTCCGTGTCGACAAACTAACAACTTTTGTTCATCCCTTCGCCTTCGCAATCCCTTTACGTGTTACGCTAAAAAGAAATATCACTTAAAATTATGAGGAAAAATAAATATTCAGCGTTAGTTTATTATATAATTTCCATAAAAAAACTGTATTAATTAAATACATACCAAAACTGAATAGATAATACGATATACCTAATTTGTAATATTATAATGATATGTTACGTTACATACAACCTACGAAATTTCGCCGCATACACAGAAAGCCTTAAACAAACGCACAGACGGACGGGGAGACATAATAATTGCCTCTCACAAATGTTGGTCCACCTACATATTGTTTTATTGATGGGGCGCAAGGTATAAGCTTAAGCGATCTTACGTACAAAATGATTCAAAAGCAAGTACCACTTTAACATGTTCAGAGTGAGCCCAACGTGGGCTTACTCCAGTCTCTCCTCACAAATCAGTGAGCCCAATGTGGGCTCATAGTATTAATGAATTTTACTTTTTAACATAATGGGATTTGTGGCGTGGTAAGATAACTTTGTATAAAGTCAGATTTACTCACGAGTATAATCAGCCACTTTGCTTAGCGTTTGTGGACTATGAGAAAGCCTTCGATTCGGTGGAAACCTGGGCTGTGCTAAGGTCATTGCAGAGATGCCGAATTGATTACAGGTATATCCAAGCGTTGAAGTGCTTGTACGAAAACGCCACTATGTCAGTCCGTATTCAGGATCAGACTACGAGGCCAATCCAGTTGCAGCGAGGAGTGCGTCAGGGAGATGTGATCTCTCCGAAGCTATTTACCGCCGCATTGGAAGACGTCTTTAAGCTTCTGGACTGGGGCGGACTTGGCATCAACATCAATGGCGAGTACATCACTCAACTACGGTTCGCGGATGATGTAGTCATCATGGCACAGACTCTGGATGACCTTAGTACCATGCTCAATGACCTCAGCAGCGTTTCTCAACAGGTGGGCCTGAAAATGAACATGGGCAAAACAAAAATAATGTGTAATGCTCATGTATCGCTCCACCCAGTTATAGTTGAGAATGCTGCACTCGAAATTGTAGACGAATACATATACCTAGGACATATGATCCAGTTAGGTAGGTCCAATTTCGAGAAAGAGGTGAACCGTCGAATCCAACTCGGCTGGGCTGCATTCGGGAAACTTCGCGACATCTTTTCGTCCGAAATTCCTCAGTGCCTGAAGACAAAAGTCTTCGAACAGTGCGTGTTGCCAGTGATGACCTATGGTTCCGAGACTTGGTCGCTAACTATGGGCCTCATAAGAAGGCTCAGAGTCACACAGCGGGCGATGGAACGAGCTATGTTAGGAGTATCTCTGCGTGATCGAATCAGAAATGAGGAGATCCGCAGAAGAACCAAAGTCACCGACATAGCTCAACGAGTTGCGAAGCTGAAGTGGCAATGGGCGGGGCACATAGTGCGAAGAGCCGATGGACGTTGGGGTCCCAAAGTGCTGGAATGGCGACCCCGCACTAGTAAGCGCAGTGTTGGCCGACCCCCCACCAGGTGGACTGACGACATCAAGCGAGTCGCAGGGATTCGCTGGATGCAGGCGGCTCAGTATCGTGATGTTTGGAAGTCCCTACAAAAGGCCTATGTCCTGCAGTGGACGTCCATCGGCTGATATGATGATGATGATGATGATGAAAGTCAGATTTAAGCACAACCCGTTAGATATTAACTAAAAAAATTACTCCAGAAGAGGTTTACTACAGTTGATGAAATTACAAACCTGTAAAAAAATAAGTTTTAATAAAATAAGTGGTAGTTCTTATTTTTCTTGTGTAAAATAAAAAAAAAATTGTGCTAACTGAAATCATATTTTAGTGCGGTTTGAACAAATATTACAAGTCTAATTGGAGTGATATTGACCATGTAGTAACACATTTGTTTTAAGGGATTAATTAAATGTTTGTAGTTTCATTAAATACGGTTCAGATTCCAGATGTCCTTAGTTAACCATTATTCATTGTTATGTTGATTATGGTTACCATCAATAAAGATTTAATAATTGACAAACAGCAAGAAATAAATAGCCATAAACTCAGCCGTTTCTCTTTAAAATACTTAACTTATTTTTGCATTACTACAGGTATTCCTATATACTCTACTTTGCCAATATAAAGCTTATAACTTGGGCTAAGCGCAGCTTGCAAGTAGGCTACGCGTGGGTTAAAAAGATAGTATGTCGCAAGCCAATACAAGTTTTAAAGAAACACTTAATGACTTCTGAGTGGGACTGCTACTGAGGTCAGCCATTCAGGGTTTGACTATGAATTAGAACCATACCAGTACTGCCTCGCTGGTCCAGTTATATGTCTTTAGATAGATAAGTCCAGGGATCAAATCCTGGATTATTGAGTTTGTCTTTTCTCCGAGAAATTATGATACAAGGCCTCTGTCCTTATAGAAGACGGGGCTTAGAGTTCAGAAACATCACGCTGATTATATCCTGGCTGGCGGGTACAGTGTGACTCTGAAACTGTGACTATCAGAAAGATCGAGGGAGGTGGATTAACGTAAAAGGGCGGAGGCACGGAGGTATTTACTCAACCAACTTTCCACCTCCGAGCTACAGAAGCTTTTTAAAAACACAGAAATGTACAACATTTCATAACCCAATCCAGGACTCAAAACCTCATGATCTAATTCTAAAGCTACTGTAGCAAGGACGCAGAAAGTTCTATGGTATGGTTCTAATTCCCTGGTACCCAAGCCCAGAATTACGTAATAATTTAATCACTTCAGTTAATAATGTAGTCAATAATTTAGTTACGTAATAATTTAGGCTTACCACCTCACTGACCAATGCTATGTAAAAATAATAGGGTAACTTGAAAATTTAAGAAAAGTTACCCGCGTATACAACACCGGCCAATTAAGCCGGCCACACACGATCAAGTTTACTTTCAATCTTCTGCGTGTAGGAATGTGCATAATGAAAAAACATCGAAACTTTTAAATTTTTTATGCGTCCTGCAGACTTGACGGTAAACTTGATCGTGAGTGGCTGTCTTTAGTTACCTCGGAAAAACGACGCCTGCACCGGCACTTACACAGGTTTAACAAGTTAAAGAACACATTCCATATTTCCTTTTACGGTCAAAGTGATTTAACGCCGGTAAAAACTTTACAGCCCGAATGCAAAACTACTAAAAATATCAAATAAAAAAGCGACTCTTAGTCTTGTAGATCGAAAGCATGTTACAGCCAGACTTACCTCATCTTATGAACTGCAAATTAGTTAAAAAAATATAAGCAACTTGACAAAAAAAAATCATTTTTTTTTCATGACAAGTAGCCCTTGACTACTATTTAACATGATATTGAATGACGATGCAAAGATAGAAGCGGGCTTACTTGGAAGTAGTACAAGTTGATTCTACTCACACCTCTGACAGTTTTTACGCAGCATCTTACTGGAACTAAATCGCTTGCTTTTATTACCAACCAAGTACCAACAAAGACGTATCACCAAGCGATTTACTCGTAGCATTCCGGTACGATGTCGTCTAAAAACCGAAAGGGGTGTAGATTTTCTACTCCTAAGAAGTTGCCCGCTTCCATCTTAGATTGCATCATTACACACCATTAGGTCAGATTGTAGTCAAGGGCTTACTTGTAAAGCATAAAAAAAGAACCGAATTTTTATTCAGCCACATATTAATATTTAAATTAAAACTAAGAATTAACAGTAGTATATATAATGTAAATTTTAAATAAATAAAATAATTATAAGCCCTCATACGAGAGTATTTTTTAACAGACGTAGAAAAAGGTGTTCAAATTCAACAAATGCATTCCCAAGTAGTTATATGTTCACACGACAGCGTTTTTAAAACACGACGATTTTTTTCGAGCACTGTTTCATTTTCAGTATTGGCCGTTGGAAATTAGACCTACATTTAACTTCATAGTATATTCAAATGCTTTATTAACATCCGTTAAAAAAACTCTCGTGCGAATGAGGGCTAATGAATACAAATAAAAAAAGCCTCCAAAGAAACAAGGTATGTCTGGCTACCGCAGGTATTAAGTACATTGAGTTAGGTGTAATTCATACCGTGTCCGCGCGCTATAAAGCCTCTTTACGGGATATCGATTTTATAGACAAAATCGTAAAGTATTAAAAAGTTTCATTTCTCCATTCTTATGCTGCACTCGTAAAGATTCTATCGTTTTAATAAATACGGCCAACTAGTTTATGGTTTGGAATTTTTTGGTACCTACTTTGTTACGGAGCGGCTTTTAACCGACGTAGTGAAAAAGTGCAGTTTATTTATGAACGTATTTTTTTTTACTTTATAGCAATTGAGAGGCAACTTTAAAAGGTTCTATTCGTATAATAAATTGTAGTATATTTTAATCCTATTTTATTTGTTTGTACTGTTTGAATTTGAACGAAAGAAAACTTTGAGTTTTATACAATAATTATAATGTTATGAAACAAATCTAGAATACCTTATTTTTACTTTATATCTCAACTAGCGTATGCCGCACAGTTTCACCCGCGTGGTTCTCGTTCCCACAAGAATACGAGGATAATAGCATATAGTCTTCCTCGATAAATAGCCTATCTAACACTGTAAGAATTTTTCAAATCGGACCAGTAGTTCCTGAGATTAGCGCGTTCAAACAAACAAACTCTTCAGCTTTAGTATAAATGAGTCGATTTCCAGTTCTTGTTCTTGAACTTTAGAAGACTGTAAAAGGTTTTTTGTGTTATAAATAAATTATTATTTTAAATTTTTCAATGTGTGAATTAAAAATCTAGATTTATAGTGGAATAAAAAAAAAATACCTAATATATTTTTCTTTCTTTTCAGATTTTGCTGACGTCAGAAAAAGCACAGCACAATGCGATGACTAAAATACAATTCTAGTGAATTAGTTTAGTTTTTAGGGATATTGCCAAAGATTAAACAAAAAGTAGTGTAACTCTGCCAGCGGATAGTGTGAACAAAAATGTGTACTCGATTATAAGTGACGTTTGGAACGCTATGTGCTGTGAACTATTCCAAAATGTGTCCCAAATTAGGCATTGCAGTCGCCGTTATGTGTGGTAAGTTTTAATTCTTAACTTCTGTTTGTTTTTTAATAGTATTGTTTTATTTTCTTGTAGTAAATTCATTATATTTTTAAATATTAAGTACCCTTTCTATATTCTCTTTTTTTATAATTTACAAGTTAACTCTTGACCATAATCTTACCTGATGGTAAGTGATTATAAAATCTAAGATGGAAGCGGGCTAACTTGTTAGGAGGAGGATGAAAATCCACACCCCTTGCGGCATTGTACCGGAACGATAAATCGCTTCTACTTCTTCTTCTTCTCTTTTAATGAGAGAAGAACTTATGCTCCATGAACTTGAATCTAGGACCTTTTGATGTTGTGTCCAGACCCTTAACGGTAAAGCTATTGAAGCTTTATTTTGAGGCTTAGCTCTGAAATTAACTGAGAACGTACTTTGTACCTACCTACTCTTAAATCTATGCTGAGAACTGTGTACTTGTTTTTGTTTATAAATATACCTACCAATTAAATTGATTAAAATCGACTTTTTCGAAATTTAATAACAGTAGTGAAAATGTCATTAGAAATTACAAATTATACAGAAATACATTATTTTATCTATAGTATATTTAATATGTATCATATAAAAAAAAATACCTACCTTAGCAAATTACAGAAAAATAACAGATATTCTATTTTATCGATATCGGTAGAATGCACCCGCTTACATTGCAATTAAAAAGAAAGTAAAAGCAACCCATTAAAGTTGAAAACAAATAATAATTTCTACGAGCGCCAACCCAAAAACATTGTTTTAAAAATACACAAGACACTTCAAGCTTGCATTCAGCCTAAAGGCAACAATACCTAACACTTGAAAGCATTAGTAATATTTTTAAAAGCGAAAAAGGGGTCGCCTCTACCCCCTGCCTAGTTTTATTGTTTTAATTTCAAAACACTTGAGGAAACAATTGTGTTTTTCCACTGCGCTTTGTTTGTTAAACAGATGTGAATTCGCGATTGAAGCACGATTATGATTTTATTGAAATATTAATTAAACTGTATTAAAAATTCATTAATTATATTCGTAAATATAAGTACGTATCTTAAAATGTTTCGTGAAAATTAATTAATTTAGTACAAAGAATAAATTTTAGTATTTAATTAATTTGAAATTTTTAGTGAAAAATAGTTATTTTTGGATTAATGTTTTACTTTTCTATGACTATCAATTGATGTTAATGATACAGAACAGTAGCGAAGGTTTGATTGATGATTAACGGGCTCCCGCGGCAGTGGGTTTGTGACATCACCAACTTCGCAACTCCGAGTTGTCAGTTTTTGCAGAACTGAGTGACCATTTCTCATACATTTCTGGGCCCAGAATTATAATAAGCTATTACAATGTCCAAATTAATGTCATTTATTAAATAATAACATCAGTTTTAGACTAGTTTAGTTTCAGTTTGATTGACAATTGCATATTCAAGATATGGGCAAATATAGCTATACTAATAGCATTAACAACTGAGTCTTAGGGCCATAAATCATTTCTCTATATCTATCTCGCTTGCACTTATGGGTCTTATGGAGCCGTCTAGTGAAGGGTGTAACAATGAAAGACATATTATCGATAAGTAAAGTTTATTATCGTATCTTGTTCACAAAATTAAAAAAATTAACAATATTTGATTTAATATAATACATATTTCATATTATATAATTATTAACTAAATAAAATTAATCTTCATCTGAGTCTTCATCATCAGAATCTTCGTCTTCTGCCAAATTTATTATATATTAGTATCCATAGTGCGCAACGAGTAACACATGAATGTATTTATTTAATTGCAGTAAAATTAATTTCTAAAATCAATTTAGTTGCTATAAATGTGAGCAAAAAAAATACGCAATGCAATTACATTAGAAACCGACCAATCAGAATCGTCCAAATCATTATTGACTCATCATTAGCACGTGCGCAGGTAGCCGTTTATCGATAATTAGGGTGCGCAGGTAGGCGCGCTGCACATTCCTATCTTTTTTGACTTTTATGACCGGACGACTCAGATGATAATGCGCATACTATACATTATAAAGTATTATATAAATATTAACAAATGCGAATTGTAATCAAGTATTATTTTTAGGTGATTTTTAATTATTAAACAAAGGATTTTTCGTCATTAATTTCTGAAGTAATAACTTATTATTGGAGGGTATACCGTACCGTACGTTTCGTAACGTAACGCGTTACGGCGCAACTCTATCAGGCTTCTCTTTCACGCATACCACAGAACTTTAAGTTATCACTTCTGTCGAGCGTCCCGATACCAACACGTTTTTTTTTCTGTAACGTGCTGGGCCCAAATGGCCGGTCTTCTTTCTTGGAAAGAAGAACAACTCAGTTCAAAGCACTCTCATGAACCTAGGACCTCGTGATCACAAGCCATTTGATCTAACCACCAAACCATAGAAGCATTTCATTATTACATACCCAAACAAACATGTTAGTCGCGAGAATAGCAAATAATAATAATCAAAATCATTATTATCCTATTAATAAAATAACAGATACCTAATAAATATTATTAGCGAGATAAATACAAGAGTAAATCAACAGACAGATTAATAGTGAGGCTCGTTCAATCATACTCAAACAAATCCCGAGGTAGTGGGTCCGGGGTAGCGGGCAGTGAGCGCGGGTAGCGGGTAGTGACGCTAGGTAGAACCGGTCATCATTCACGCGGATAATTCCTGTATTAATACCCGGATTCGACGAGTGAGTTGCTACGAAAAATAGTTTAAGGCCAATTGTACACAAACATATGTAACACGAATGTTTGGTTGAAGAATTAGTAATAACTAAAATTGTCGCCTTAGTATTATTTTTTATTCCAACAAAATTATATTTTTTTATTTCTCTAAACTTGCTTTGTTTTTAATAAGTAAATTTGCTTTGCTTTGCTTAGGTAAATTTCCATTTTATTAAATCTCATTTCATTCGTTCATTATCAACCCATATTCGGATCACTGCTGAGCTTGAGTCTCATTTTAGAATGAAATGGCTTAGGCCAATAGTCCACCACGCCCATTGCGGATTAGCAGACTACACACACGCAGAGAATTAAGAAAATTCTCTGGTATGTAGGTTTCCTCACGATGTTTTTCCTGCAACGTTTGAGACACGTGATATTTAATTTCTTAGAATACACACATCTGAAAAGTTGGAGGATGCCCCGGACAGGATTCGAACCCACACCCTCCGGAATCGTAGGCGGAGGTCATATGTAATGCGAGTATTTATAGTGACTAGGCACAGTATACATACTCGACTAAGTGAATTTTGTAGCAACTAAAATTGTCGTCGTAGCATTTAAAGAAAACTTTACGGCCAATTCTATACAGTTTGTTTGTATTTACTACTTACTTACCTTGTTAAATTAGAAATTTCTGTTAAAAATATATTTTTAAGTTTGGGGTAGGTAGTATTATTCGAAATATACATTAAATGTGACTTAAACTTAGTGGAAATAAGTTTTGTATGGTAAAATTTCAAAGCACACTTGAAGGAATCCTTTACAGATAGTGTCAATCATTTTGACAGTGCTCAGGCCATGCGGGTGGTGAGATAAAACGTGAACTAATTACTGACGTACAGACAAACTCTTGGATATTTTCTTATCTATTTATCTTTTCTTTATACATCAACACGCATGCTATTGAGATACCTTCTGTTTTTTTATAAATAGGCTTATTTTAGAGAGGCAGTTTCTTTTTATATTACACTAGCCGATGCCCCGCGGTGTCACCCGCTTAGTTCTTCTACTCGTGAGAATACGGGGACAAAAATAGCCTATGACACTCACAAATAACGTGGCTTTCTTTTTTTATTTTTATTTATTTATTTGTATATAATTTATTTATTTGAATATCGATGTAACACACACCTTTATCTATCCTTGCATTTTAAAATACGTAATACGCTTTCCACACTTCACTAGTAAGCTACTTCATGATAAATCAATGAATAAGTTTGGCTAGGTCATAATTTATGGATGCGATATAAGGGACACAATTTAAGATCCAATTATTTACAAAAGAAATATTTTTTACTCGGAAAATATTTATTTTAGAACGCATGTTCGTTAGTCATTTTTAATTAATTTTGCCTTAAAGAATAACCCTAGAGTTATGGGAAATTAACGAGCAACCTGTATAGGTAGGCGATGCGTTTTCACTTGTCATCAGGTGAGCCATAGGCATGCTTAGTCCATCATTAATAAAAAAGATTCCATATTATTTGATGGTTATTCGCAGAAAGATCCAACTGCTAAGGTTGTGTAGACAAATGTACATAGTATTGCGATCTTTTAGCAAACACGACCCTCGTCTGTCGGTAGGCCGATTGGAGCCGACTAACTTTCCTCCGTCAATCTCAACTCTTGAACGTTTTAGAGATCCTTGGGCCACCTGCTTATTAGAATGTCACCAAATCGGATGCTATCTGTCTGCTGATAAAGCCTTAGGACCGATACTTTTAATAGTGCTATTCTTTATATCTGGAATAAATAAAAATCCACTAGTCTTGCCAAAAATTAAGTAAATATACAAATTTATGTTTGTCTATCACTACACGCTAATAAGTACCTACCTTGTGTTTTGGTATTTGGTGTACTTAAAAGTTGTTTAAATAAAATAAAAAAACTCTAGTAATTCAAATAAAACTTCATTAGCCAATAAACCATTAATTATTACTAATAACTCAGACCCATCAATTATTACTAATAAGTTTAAAATGTAAAGAACGATCTACGGAACCATCCATCAGCTAGCGACTTTATCTTAACTCGCCCTAATCAATATCGCCGGGATGTCAACGTAATTGACTTAAAAAAACTTCCTACGAGACTAAATACTGAAAAAAACTTGCCTCGTTCGGTATATATTGCATGTGTTTCCATTATTCGGTTACGACACGATTTTTTATTTGATTTTGAAGAAGACTCAAGGATTAGGTACATTTAACTAAAATAGATACAACGGTTAACTATTTTTTAAACGATTAATTATTATTGAAGGAAATCATCATTATCACCATCATACTACCTACATATCATACTAAATACGAACTTATTACAAACGGACAAACTCTTACGTTTTTATAGCGAAAATAATTTTTCAATTAAACGAATGAATATTTGATTTTTTCTTAAAAATTAAGTATTTTTACTCTGATAATAATAAAAAAACTTAATTTAATTATTCAAATTTTAAAAATAGTATTCAAAAAACCAAATCTTGTTTATTTAAATTTTATTCGAGACAGTACGCAAAACCCCGCCAAGGCCAATTTCGATTTCAAGGTCGACAAACGTATCTACTAATAATACAAATGACATTTACTTAATTATTATAATTTAGATAATTTACTTACTTCAAGGTAAAACATTTGTTCAAAGACGGAAACGGATACTTTAATAGTAGTAACATTAATAATCAAAATGGCCTCTTCTATTGAGTCAGAGGAAATAAGAAATAAATTATGTGCTTCAACGTCTGGTCAGAAAACAGCTTACATAAGCTAACTCACGTTAAACACTGAACTTGGCTTTTTCTCGTTTCCACAACGTCAACATATTCAATTATCGGAAGCTGTCTTTTAGAAAAGTTTCACAAAAACGGCCGGCTTCAATGGAGACGAACTTTTCCCCTTGCGTAGATGTTTTCCCGAGCTTTTTCTTTCGAAAGAAAAGTTTACGACGTCATCCGGGCCTTTCGTGTTTTCCCAGAGATCAATTTACTTATTCCACACTTCAGCTGAATTTCAACATTTTTTTTTTGCATGATATCATGTTTTTTTTTGTTTGTTTTAGAACTGTAGTTTTGAATCAGAAAAAGAAGATTTTTAAATGTTTTTGTATTTGTGTTATCTCCCTCGCTCGAGCTCAATTGCAAAAAGATCAAAATACTAAAAGCTTATTTTATTGTAATTTTTTCAAGCTTATTAGAAATGTAACCTGATGAAAACTAATTATTGTTTTCTATAAATATTGAATTGTCACTTTTGTGGTACTGATAATTAGTAGAAAATCTGACCCATAAAACCTCCAGGACCTTAAAGCCTCTAAAGCCACGTAGTCCAACCACTGGGCCAACTAGTCAATCAAGAATATACGCCAATCCACTCAATCTGTCCAATCCCAGAACATCAAAAGAAAATGATGACATGGTGATATATATGAGTAAAACGGATTACGTAATAAAAAGGTAAAAAGGGATCACAATGAACAGAGATCAAAAGGACACCCCTTCCTGGAAATGAATGGCGACAAACAATTGAACCATTTGTTTGCGCACCAGTTACAAAATTTAATTAATTGCCGAGTTCGTAATACGCTCATATTACAAATGTCAAAGTTTGGATGTTTAGATATTTACTAAGCACCAAAGCAAATGAACGAATAAAACATTTAAAATTATAATTTTAAATGTTTTTAAACTCTTAACATTCTCATCATCATCATCATATCAGCCGATGGACGTCCACTGCAGGACATAGGCCTATTGTAGGGACTTCCAAACATCACGATGTTCACTCATCCTACTAATATAATAAACGCGAAAGTTTGTATGGATGTTTAGATGTATGTTTGGATGTTTGTTACTGAACCGCTTTAGCTGAAATTTGGAATGGAAATAAATGGAAATAGATTTTATCTCGAAAAAATGCAATATAAGCAAAATTCCAGGCGCATAAGACTAAGTTGTTTCATGATGACAGGTTCCGTAGGTAGTTATTGGTCATTTTCTTGGTTGGCTAGTACGACATAATTATATCATAAAAAAAAACAAAAACGAAACGTTACGACGATCTACAATGGAAACAATACCTACGAACAGGTTTCAAAACAGATCTTTAAATTAAAAAGAATTACGTATAATCATTTGTGTCTAGAAAAAGATTGACATGAAAAACACCCAATAAACATTCCGAGATACGTATTACTGGACGAGATTATTCCTGTACCTGTTATTACATATAGAAAGAACCTAAGGCCGCGTCCACACCTGACAGTCAACCGCCGATTGTTATTTGTATGCAGGTCACTTTCTGCCGTAATGTTTCATCATCAGCCTATTTTTAACCGACTTCAAAAAAGCAGGAGGTTATAAATTCGTCGGAATCTTTTTTTAAGTATGTTCATTTAATAACTTTTCGCAGTGTCAGGTCTCTTATTCTCTCCACAGTCCTTCAAAGCATATTGGTGACTTTTGGGTGATTAAGTCTCTGAAATGATCACTATCTATCAGATAGTCACGGAACCGACGGCTTGACGTGCTCTTGTGACTATGGCGATATAACACCAGTAAATTCGCAACTACAGGGTGCGTATACTGTACGTAACACTTTACGGTGTACTGAGATTATTTTGAAAAATAAATCTAGTATTTTAGAGCCTCAGTCTCTACCGCAGAACTCGAACCTGCTCCATGATTCAAAGCCGCAAAGGCTAATAACCACTAAACTAATAAAAAACTGTGAATTGCCGGCTCGCAGGCAGTCAGCGGAGTTTACGATACGTGTGGATGTCCCCTAACGCACATCATTATCGACCGGGAACTTGACAATTATGCTCCGTTCCTATGAAGGACCTATTAAAAATACGGCGAACGTACAAAAATATACCTTACTGTTTACACAATAAAGTCACAAATGGTTAATAAAAAAATAATATTAATATTCGTGAGATACAAAAGAGTGAAAGAAATTCACTATTATGAAAAACGTACTGTATATTAAAAAGTGAAGTTGAAAATTAAATATTATTCATAAAAGCAAATTCTAATTGTCAAAGTATACATTACAAAGAACGAGACAAAAACAACTCTAAATCTTAAAGCCTTGTTTTAAAGTTGAAATTTGAACGTTAGGAATATACTAGAATCTAGTGTTGCTAACATCATCGATAGTTATATACAGGAGCGGGACAAGGCTTTTGCTTTTGAATTTAGAACACGTTGTGGTCCACGTTGTTTTTAATCGAAAGTTATTAGACATTTTATTACAACTAGTGTTGCGACAAAATCGATACTCTTTTGTTTCGTCGATGCAATGTCGCTTTTAAATCATTGGAATTTGCGACGCGCATCGCTCGTGTAAAAATGTACGAATCTTTTTGAGTTTCGAATTATGAATCCGGAAAACATTTGACTGCACTGAACTGGTTGTTCGAAATTTGAAATATCAATATTTCGTTGAATTTTTTAGTTGAAATATATTTTATTGCAATTTTTAGTGCTTACGAAAATTATTGGTTCACTGTTATTTCTGTTATGCGATGTTTTTAATTCAGTTTCGGGGTTGGAAAGCGAACGTTTTGTTATCGAGTTAGTTTAGCTATTGTGTTTTATTAGTTGCCGAAATTTATATTGACGTATCCCGTTCAAATACTGGCAACATCCGGAAATATGTTTCGGTTGAATTAATTTTGTGTTTCAGCGTTTTCAATATTAGTAATCGAGTGTGTTAATATTATTTGTATTATTTATCAGTAATACTTGATATAAATTAAATTAGTCGGTGAATTTGTTTAGCAAAGTTTACAGGAATATGTTAGGTCGCATTTCAGTGGGCTAGAAATCAAATTAATAGGCTTTAGTTTGCAGTTTATTGCCCGTGTGATATGGTGCGAAAAATTATTATCAAAACATTAACTAATTCGTTGGCTTAATGTGGTCGACCTTTATGGGTTGCAGTCGTGCCATTACTATTCTAAGCTAAATAACTGGCTATTAAAATAGCGTTGTGGGTAAACGCTATAGATTACCTTCTATAATTAAGGTCATCAGTGGGAGTAAAAAATCGGGCTAGTCGCCGTGTCATGGTTAAGAGTTCTGATCGTATGTGTTACGTGTATGTTTTTATTGTTATTTCAAATTGGTTACATTCCTCTTAAAATGACGAATCTGTCTTTAGCTAGCAATCCTATATGAGAGAAAAAACCTAACAGGGGACAACAGAAAAATGTTGTATTTATCAGATTATGATTTGTTGTTGATAAATTGTCTAGCAATCCGGGCGCCAGACTCTTTTTAGGGTTCCGTAGACCACAAGGAACCCTTATAGTTTTGCCATTTCCGTCTGTCCGTCCGTCGCTTTGCACAGCAAGTACTACTTCTAGAAAGCTGTAAATTAGCATGATAAAATCTTTAAAAGTATTTTCAGGGTTCCTCCTCTACATATAAAGTGGGGATGATTTTTTTTTCTTTTCATTTCTAGCTGAAATACCAAACTGTGTCCGATTCACGATATCAGTTTTCTGAAATTAGTTTCAAATATATTGTCAAGAGACAGTTGTCCAATATTTGTTATCTAAAACCGTTATATTATGTGTACAATCTCAATAAACAAAGTACATCACTAGTAGGCGTGTACTTAAGGCGCGCACACACGAGTGACAATTGAAATAACAAACAGACTGGTTAATTTGAGCGCGATGTGAATCCCGCGCCACAGTAGATATATTACAAGCAGTATAATAACTCGGCCATATTTTTGAAATAAATACCTACAGCCGCGCGCTCCGTAAACATGTGATAGGGCTGCCTGCCTCCAGTATTTTAATTACATTTGCCAACTTTGTGTTTCCATTTAGTTATGTGATTGTAAATATACTTTTTTTTTAATAAACAAATAAAATACTTTGTAAATTGTAGTAAAATAGGAAGTGATCAATAAAATGCGTGTTGTTTTTTGATTGGTAGATTTAAATAAGGCTGATACTAATCAATGATCTTGAAGGACCTTCTTATATTTATTTTGGTGATGCCATCTATCTATTACCACCACACTAGGTGACCAAATAATAAAAAATCGGTCAAGTGCGTGTCGGGCTACGCGCAGTGTAGGGTTCCGTAGATTATGTTAGCACTTTAACCCCTTATGTAATGTACAAAAATACCGATAACGATACCCCCACACTATAGAATAGACGATAAAAAATTGACCCTGACTTGGCATGTAGGGAAGGAACTACAAAAAACAAATTGAGATTGACCGGGTTCGCTAGTCGTTTAATAAAAAAATCTGGATAGGTATATTGATATCAGCTGGCTCTTTACTTTTTTTATTCAAATACATTAAAGTATGAGCAACACAATAATGTTGTTAAATTCAAACAACTTCTTTACGTAACTTCTTTATTACCTTAAAATACAGGTATACAAAACATACATGTCATAAGATTAAAATCTATGTATTACATAATAATCAAAGAAAACAACCTAAATGAAGAAGTTAATAAATAATTATTTAATAATATTATATTAACGTTTACGTCATTTACCTATTTACACAATTTTATCATTTAACCATTTATTTATATATATATTTATTAAATTATGCCTTTAGAATACAAAATATTAATCAAACTTTATAAAAATAATAACTTTTTTCCTAGTCGTCATAATTAAAAAATCCAATACACTGCGTTCGTCACCGCGGCACAGTCGCAACGGTCTTCACCCCACGATCACCCCACGTACGAGCTGCGTAGGTATAGCTCGCGTTTCGACCTTTAGTATGAAGTCCAACTACTGCTTGTAATATATCTACTGTGCCCGCGCTTAAGGCTGACACTGTAAACTATGTTTTAAATTATGGCGTTAGTTAGAAGCGATAGCGGGTGTATTTTTATCATTTTGCGGTGAAGTGGAAACTTTTATGTAGTAATTTGTTAAATGGACGTTTCTGAAAAGACAAGGTTTATCTCAATAATTTTTTTATGACACGTAACGTTTTGAAAGTTCAAGTTCAAGTACGTTTATGTATTAGCTTTTACATTTTACTTAGGTACACCATATTAAATTATATAATATATTAGTATAGATATAGATAAATCCTAAATTTATATGAATTATAAATTTAAGAGTTATCTATATCTATACTAATATATAAAGCTGAAGAGATTTTTTGTTTGTTTGAATGAACGCGCTAATCTCAGGAACTACTAATCCGATTAAAAAAATTTTTCAATGCCTATTTATCGAGGAAGGCTATATGCTATATATTATACCCGTTTTCTCACGGGAACGGGAACCACGCGGGTAAACCTCGCGGCGTCAACTAGTATCAAAATAAAAATCTATGTGTACAATACAATAAATTCCACTGACGCAACGCTTTTTGCTTGGTGCAACTACCTCAGCCATCTCACCACAACCCCGTATTGTACCCTATATTGCTATAAAAACCGAGCAATAAAAGAGAAAAATTTACAAGCGGAAGAAGTTTCGAGCTTCACCTTCCTTTATAAAAAGTTAAGGTGTCGCTTCATGTTAATAAGATTTCGTTCTAGACTGTTGTATTTACTTTTGCTTTTACCTGCGTTTTTCTCCTAAACTTTGAGTTGTACACTAAACTTTATTGGACAAAAAATGTAGAGGACATTCTCATTCACAATTAAAGTCATTGAGGTACTATCGTCCGACTTTAAATACGGAAGGTGGAAGGAAAATTAGACCCCTTCACATTCCGAAGATCATAGACAAACTGAAAAATGCACGCTTCTTAAGAATTAAATCTATTAGAAACCGGTCTTGTATCCTGATACATAGATTTCCTGTACTAAATGGCCCAATGATAATGAAATCACTTTTCGCATATATATCGCGTTATCTAATGGCTTGGACCGCAGCGACCGCCAGGAGCGTTCACCCCTGTAGAGCGTCGCGTCGCCTTATAAGAACCTCTCCCGCCCACTCCACGGTACAGTAATAGCCGATGAAGAGTTCTTTGTCTGACGTAGAATCAACGCTTTATACTCTCATTTTTCTTGGCATCTTGTGATTTACTACAAAAAATTATCATACTAATCATTTTTTTTTTTTTAAAGAAAAGAATCATCATAGATTATTTTCTTTCAATCTTCACTTGGTTGGTAGGCATTGGCTGTAGCTTGTTAACATTGTACTAGCAAAGACGTATCGCCAAGTGATTCAGCGTCCCGGTATGATGCCACATAGAAACCGTAGATAGGTGTGGGTAGCAAGCAGCATCCTAACAATTCGATTTCTATCGGGTTACCTTTTAAAATTCCACAAGTTTTACGGACATACAGGTTACCTACGAGAAAATTTCAGTCTTCGCTACTGGTGGGTAGAATAAACTACTTTTTACAACTCGCTATCATCTTAGTCTGCATCGTCACTTAACATCAGGTGAAATCCTATACATGGGCAATCTCTCTCTCCGAGACACTCGAGTGAATTCCCATTTAGCTTCATGAGTTACTATAGCACTACCACAGAAGATTGTAGGTTGTTATGCATTAAAGGACTACTATCAGATGTAAATAATAAAGACCGGAACTTATAGTGCTCTCCGAGGGGGTGTAATACCACTAACTTAAACAACTCCGAATTTAACAGAAAGTTTATTAGTATACTAATACTAACTAATTATTAAATATTGGATAGAAGCAGGCGTTACTTTGCGGAAGTTCATATAATAACTAACTGACGCCGCGCGATTTCACCCGCGTGGTTTCCGTTTCCGTAGGAATACGGGAATAATATATAGCCTATAGCCTTCCTCGATAAATGGGCTATCTAATCTAATCGGAACCGTACTTCCTGAGATTATCGCGTTCAATCAAACAAACAAACTCTTCAGCTTTAGAACATTAGTATAGATTATAATATTAGTATACGTTGACGTTGTCGCATGGATTCGTCGGCTTTTCGCGGATGATAGCAAAATAAATTATTATAAAATAATTATTAGACTAAACACTGACCCAACCAAGCATTACAGTAATTGCCATACCATTTTAGACATTAATTTGATAATACATAAGGTATCTCTAAGGTCTATTAGAATCACGGCCTCCAAATGAAAACCTCGTCAAGTTAGCGGCACGTATTCCTCATAATGAATATAAAAGATGTATCACACGAGACGCGCGCCCGCTGAGTGCTCGCGACGTGAGCGGCGTACCGACCGCGCGCGACGACGTATGCATCATGCGATGAAAGCGTTACGTCTTTTAAAAGCAATCTATCTTTCATAACATTTACTTTTGTATTAGAATAGAGGTCAAACTAAATGTTATCAGAACTTATGGTAAATTTAGAGAAATCCTTTACACACAAAGGAGTTATCTTTTATCTAAATTCTCTATATTTTATTACTAGCTGACGCCGCGTGGTTTTACCCTAGTGGTTCCCGTTCCCGTAGGAATACGGGGATAATATATAGCCTGTAGCCTTCCTTGATAAATTGTCTATCTAACACTGAAAGAATTTTTCAAATCGGACCAGTAGTTCCTGAGATTAGCGCGTTCAATCAAACAAACAAACAAACAAACTCTTCAGCTTTATTATATTAGTATAGATTTATTAGCAATGGTTATTTCATAGTTTAATTAATATAATTGAATTAAAAATTTATTAAGATAACATGGAATCAAAAATCTATTAAGTTACAGGAAATAATATTATATAAAAATTATATACGATTTTTTTTCAATATTTAAAATAGTTTTACAAAATAATGATAAAAATTGTCAGACTATCGATCATACCAGCTTTTGCGGTATTACGCATTACGAAAACCCCATAAATCCATGTTTAGACAAGCCATCAAGTCCACTGCTTTTTCACATGAAATGCGCATGCTCCGAGTTCTCTAGGTTGCCAACCCCCATTGGAGCAGCGTGGTAGGTCTAAGCTCCATATCTCCTCTTCTAGAAGAAAGCAGGCCTGGCCATGGGTCTTTAAAATAGGCTGATAATGATGACTCCTGACTTCCCACACTGTCATCATCATCAGCCAATTCGAAAACTCCTCTCACTCCTTTTATTCCCTCTTATACTGTATCGTTCCTGATTTTTTTAGCAGCACTACTTTATTGGGAGGGCCACGGCTTAAATCTACTACTACCATTAGACCTAATAGCCAATTTTGGAACTCCAAGGCCCTTAAATGACCCAAGCTGGGAATTTAACCCTTATCCATTACCGATTGTGCCAGAAAGTTGTTATCTCTATTTATCCTGATATTTTCCAAGACTGTTAAATCCGCAGATTAAGTTGAACTACACTCGTATAAATTTTATCAAAAACGGAACAAATAAAAATACATTAAGTACCCGTACAAAGAAATTTAAATTCAAAAAAAGTTGTTTGTTTTTTTCACATTTAGAATTTTTCGACTGAAGTAAAATTAAATTTGCCTGTATTACCTGCTAACTACGGCGCGGAATGTACAAAAAGTCTGCCTGATGAGATTATAGGTAATAGAGATCTGTCCGCTGGGACACATCTGGTACACTCAGCATCCATTCGATTGGACGGACAGCTCGGTGTTTTATTGCCAAGGTCTATAACCCGACTGCTAAAAGAGGGGTATCGTTTTAGAACTTTTTAACCAACTACGAAGGAGTATTTTGACGGCCTACGTGGCGCAGTGGTATGCACGGTGGATTTACAAGACGGAGGTCCTGGGTTCGATCCCCGGCTGGGCAGATTAAGATTTTCTTAATTAGTCCAGGTCTGGCTGGTGGGAGGCTTTGGCCGTGGTTAGTTACCACCCTACCGACAAAGACGTATCGCCAAGCGATTTAGCGTTCCGGTACGATGCCGTGTAGAAACCGATAGGGGTGTGGATTTTCATCCTACTCCTAACAAGTTAGTCCGCTTCCATCTTAGACTGCATCATCACTTACCATCAGGTGAGATTGTAGTTAAGGGCTAACTTGTAAAGAATAAAAAAAAAAAAAAAATGTTTTATTAGATGACTTTCAGTATTACACAAATCCCGTTGGAATCATGATTTTTTCTAGCTATTTATCTTATTATGTTTTACTTGATGTTATGTTTCACTTTATTATGTTTTAGTGTCGTGTACTAAAACATAATAAAGTTTTATAACATTTTTTGTCTGTCTCTCTGTCTGTCTGTCTTTCTGTTTGTCCGGGCCTATATGTGGAATGGCTTAACTGATTTTAATGGAAGATAGAAGAAACAACCGATAAACATCCATTGCAGGAAATAGGCCTTTGTTATGGCTTCTTTTATGGACCAACTAGGACTAGTTAAATACCTAACCTTACTCTATTGTACTGTAACTGTCAAGTGTATTATTGAATCACATGTTTGCAGCACTCTCGGCGGTGAGTGGCGCGCAGCAGCAGTACTTCCGCGTGTCCCCGCGAAGCCTGCGCGTGCAGGAAGGCTCGGAGGCGGTGCTGGAGTGCGCTGTGGCGAACCTGGGCGGGCAGGTGCAGTGGGCTAAAGATGGATTTGCACTTGGTGAGTACCGTGTTCTTTCTTATATCATTTTCTTTTTATTCTATACAAGTTAGCCCTTTTAAATATTGGATAAAAGCAGGCGTTACTTTGCGGAAGTTCATCATGATTATATAATGATGCATTGCACGTTGTAGAGTCAACATCTCCTGAGGATGCTCCGGTATCGGGGTGAAACGTGCGAAGAGAGTATTTTGTCGGACCTGGGTGACGTTGTCGCATGGGTTCATCGACTTTTCGCGGATGATAGCAAAATAAATAAATCATTATATAAGTTAGCCCTTGACAACAAACTCTCCTGATGGTAAGTGATGATGTAGTCTTAGATGGAAGCGGGCTAACTTGTTAGAAGGAGAATAAAAATCCATATCCCTTTCGGTTTCTACACATCGTACCGGAACGCTAAATCGCTTGGCGGTACGTCTATCCCGGTAGGGTGGTAACTAGCCACAGCCGAAGCCTCCTAGCGAGACCTGGACCAATTAAGAAAATCTTCTCTGGGATCGATCCCCGCCGGGCAGATTGCCCAGCCGGGACGATCGAACCCAGGACCTCTGTTTTGTAAATCCACCGCGCATACCACAGCGCATACCGTGGCGCATTTCATTTATTGAAGTAAAACTTTACGCACGCTTGACTGCATTACTGCGTGAATGCGCTACGAAAAGTGTAATCGGGCGAGGGAACGGACGTTGGGAAAACTAAAGAAGTTTAACTTTTTAAACGAAGCAAAAAGAAGGGTGTTTTAAGTTTGACGTGTCTATCTGTCTGTGGCACCATAGCTCCCAAACGGATGAAGATATTTCAATTTAGATTATGTGTGAGTGTTCTTAGAGATATTGATGAAAATCGGTTGAGCCATTTAAAAGTTGTGGGAATGTCTATAAATATGTATACTTCAAATGAAAGCGCACTGAAGGATAATATTGATGACTTGATTGAGAGTGTACTTATTGTGTCTAAGATAGTGAATTAGCCTGCTGACCTGAGTTTTTTTTTCAAATTATAAAATGGGAATGGGTCCGACACTATTGTGTCGTGTCATACGTAGAACGAAAGAAAATCGAACCCATGATCTCCGTGTAAGTGCAGCCCTTTTACTGTTTACTGTGGAGAATTCAATATAGCAATGGAAAGTACCCTATAATTTTCGATTGCCTTTAAACTATCGAAACACTTTTGAAGCTTATATGACTGTAACTTAGAAGTTCGATTTTTTCAGCTTCAGGGGACTGTAGACTTGATGTAGATTCAAACCTTTCTAATATAACAATAACGTTTATTATATACTTACAGTTAAATAACAGGATAACAAAGGGTTCTTGAGGGTTCCGTTTTCTGGTACGGAATCCTAAAAATTAAATTACTGTTCACACTTGTAGTATGTATTTCATCTGGCTACTCAAGTGTAGACGAATTTCTACTATAACACATTAACAGTAAGTTCATTTCACTGTAAACTTAGAATGCTCTGATGGTATATAAAACGACTTGTATGTTAACCGTGAAATCTTTGACGTTTTAGATTAACGTCAAAGAAAAATAGACTTAAATTTCTTCGGTTTAAGGTCGGTTCTTTTCTGTACAACTGATATTTATTCCATACGCTGCTAAGATTGCTGTGTAGATGAACTTTATCTTTAAGTTAAGGAGTGTTAGGTTCAATTTACTCTGACGTTAACGTGTTTCGATACTTAAAAACGACTCATTGATTGTGTGGATGCAAAACTCATACTAGACTTTCAAATAAGCTTCAAAGTAAAGTAGAACTAAAGTACTTGATTTTAAGGTCCTATATCTTTCGCTGTTTATTTTGCACTCATTTCGCTGGAATCGCTGTTTATATTGGAGTAGATGAATGTAAATTTTAAGGCTAAAAGGATAAGGTTCATTTTTCTCTGATGGTAAACTCGGATACAGTGCTAAGGGATCAGGAAGGAAGTAGGTACAGAAGCGCCATATTGATTAATGATGCGTCAAAGCTGATAACTGTCAAGCGGCGATGTTGAACAGATTAAGAGCATATCAAATATAAAAAAGGCCAACACGTTTTTGGAAAATATCATCGGATCATGAGGTCTTGGATTCCATTCCTGGGTCGGGATATAAAGCACTAAGATTTACGTTCAGTGCAAATTTTCAACTTTTTTTTATTCTGTACAAGTTAGCCCTTGACTATAATCTCATCACATCACACACAGCGTACTGGAACATTAAGTGCGGCCGTAACATTAAGTAACTAGCCACGGCCGTAGCCTCACAGCTGGGGATCGAATCCAGGACCTCCGTCTTGTAATTCAACCGCGCACACCACTGCGCCACGGAGGGTGTTATATTGGTGGTGTTATATTGGTATATTGGTGGTGTTACATCCACATAATTCTCGGAGGCCAACAAAACACAATTTTCCCACTCCTGATTGAAAATTACTGAAAATCTTTTGAAAAAAAGCTTCACCCATCCGTATGTACTTACTTATTAATAATGTAATGCGAAACTAAGTCTATCTATTTATTTTTTTATTCTTTAACGTTACGTTTAAGTGACTACAATATCACCTGATGATGCAGTCTAAGATGGAAGCGGGCTAACTTGTTAGGAGGAGTATGAAAATCCACACCTCTTTCGGTTTCTACACGACATAGTACACTAAATCTCTTAGCGGTACGTCACGGAGGCCGTCTCTTTGTTACCTTTTCACAGCTAAACTGATTTAGATGAAATTTACTTATAGAGATAAATTAGACCTCAGTAAAAACATTTTATCTCGGTAAAATCCATGGTTCCAGCCATCCAGCTTGAGACTCGAACAGAAACCTTGAGCTTCGAAACCATATAAGTTAGCCACTGGGCCAAAGATAGAATATCCATTTATATCTAAAATATTATATTTACATTTAAACCCTCCCCTATATCTCGAACTCGAAATAGAACAAAAACATCAAAAGACCCTCCGTGTAGCAACAAGGAACACTGTAAGGTTTCCAATGAAAACATCCCCGTGATATCTCCAATCAAAAGGGTTGTCTGACAAAGAAAACGAAGCCTTTCAATTTGACTCTACGTTTTGAACGTTTAGAAATGTCCAACAAGTTTTTACCCGATTGCGTCAGAAGTAGGGTAATGTTTTTCGACCGTATGTTTGTGTGTAAGTCTGTGTATACATGTGTGTCATGTATGTCCATTTCATTGGCACGCCCTACAGTGTCAGAGTTGCAGTAGTGACATGAGCTATAATTTTTTTTAATTATAAATATTAATCCATTATTATGAAAATACAGAATAGATATTAGGCCTTACTAGTCCAGTGCCTAGCCTATGACTTCGCATCACTGGGTTCAACTCCTGGTCGGACAGTTAAATATTGACCTTTATTTCTTCTAAAAATTCTCATTCTGTAGTGAAGTTTGTGGTGTTACGCCCCCGTGCTTCAGAGAACACGATAAGGTATCTCAATCTTAATCTTTATCATTAATATAATAATAATAATAATAATAATAAAAACATTTATTCAGCCAAAACAACATAACATAAATAAGAAAAAATACATGAGAATTAATACTAACTTAATACTAAGGCTTCGGCTGAATGGGGCGCTGCCTCAGCTCTATGCTACAGCTAAGACGCTAACTGTAGCGCTGATTTTCAGGCATGACCCCAGGGTGAGCTCACGGACTGATCGGGAGAGCGTTGCGTCATTTATTGATTCCAAATTTAAAATAGACAAAATAATATACTACTATGTATCCACATATCTATAGTAAGTAAAAAACATAAGTACATACAGACGAACGTAGAACCTCCTTCTTTTTGCAAGTCAGTTAAAAATTAGATTGGAGCGAAGGACAAACATTAATATTATATGCAAAAAATAAATAAAAAATAAAATAAGATTACTAAACAACTACAATAAAGACAAAAAAAAAATAAAAAAAAAGAAAAACAACTGTCCTGCAAAATATTTGGTTATTGTTTCTGTAGAACTAAGAGATGTTCTTTAATTAGTTTTTTGTAAACAGTAAGAGATTTAGCTAGTCTAATTGGTGGTGGTAGGTCGTTCCAAATTTTGCAGGCTGAGTACTTAAAAGTCCCCTTAAACGAGAATATCTGATAATGATTGTTAAACAATTTAACATTAACCAGCCTGGCCCTGTAGTGACAGACTGTAGTGTCTATGAAGAGGAAGAATCGCGAAACAAGTGACAGAAAATGACGTCTCGAGTTCATTAATAAATTCCCAAGCGGATCGTAATTTAGTAATACATTTTTTTCCGAAATTGGCAATGTCTAAACGGTCAAAACGTATCACCCCAATCAGCAGAGACAATAGCTGTATACTGTACAAATAAACGAGGTACAGCGGAGCGATTGATTGAGACACCGTGTAGACGGATTGACGGGATATCAGTACTTTATACCTGGCACGATTTATAAGACGTAGCGTACACTTTACAATCATTTTCTATACATTTTACAAAACTAAATTCTTCACCGTGTCCATCTATTTGTTCGTTTTACCAGTAAGTTCGTGGAAATATGACTATAATTTGTAGGAAGTGTCAGAATGATAACAAAACAACGCATTGTGGGATATTTTGCTTTTATGGGTTTTCCGCCGGCAAAGTCATGCCTTCCTATTGGCAAATTAATTTTCAAAATCAATCAGAAGATTCAGTAGTTCCAAAGATTACCTCTATAACCTCAAAAGCACACAAACTTTCCGTCTTTATAATATTAGTATACATAAAAATTCACTTTATGATATGTTTCTGACGCGTTGTGATACCTAGCTGCAGCCGAAACCTACCAGTAACCTACAATGCACTGATTTTATTAAATAAAGGGAGAATTTTTAAGGGGTAGTGTAAATTAATCGTTTATTTCTATATAGAAACAAGATGAAAGGCATACAGATATTTTATTTTAAACTGTTTTTAAAAATCATTTTCCGTTCCGAATATATAAAAATAAATCCCTAGAAATTGTTTCGCGCGAAGCGAAATTGCATCCGGGATATAAAGTATTTTTATGCACACGTTTTTCTAAAGTTTAATATAAAAGTTTTTAAAAATAAACTTTTCCATTTTCACATGCACAAAGATACAATATGGGATATAATTCTTTTGAAACACTCGCTTGAATGAAAATCGCTTCCGCTTGTAGCTTGAATAAATATACTTGTAGCTCTCTAGGTGGCCGAATTACACTTGACGTTATTTTTTAACCTCCAACGAAAAAAGAGGGGTGTTATACGTTTGACGTCGATGTCTGTCTGTGGCATCGTATCTCTCAAAAGATGGACCGATTTGGATGCGGTTTTTTTATTTGAAAGCAAGTTTCCTAGCTATTTTGGTAAAAATCAGCAGCAGTGTAAACAATAAACATATCTAAAATGATGCTCTTTTACAAAATAACGTAAGGCATTTTTGGCGCATAATTAATTACTCGATTAGGTGTTCCACGCGTGAAATTTTTGTGCTTTTCAAGGCTCCTTACATTATAAGTATTTTTTGCAACTGTATTTTTTTAGAGCTTTTTTTAAATTTTCAAGTTAATTTATTTTATTAAAATTGTATTATATATGAATTATATTCTTGTAATACCTACTTACATCCTTATATTTTAGTAAATGTTAAATTATATTTACGTAATAGTATTAGAGGGTTAACTGAATAGTATTAAGTGTGTGTTGAATGATTTCGTGTTTTTTATTACTAGTGGAAAAAAATTAATTCTTATCATAATCAAATTTACTTTATCAAAAATTTGTTAAAGTAAAAGATCAGGTCTTTCAAATTTTGTGATCGCGAAATATACTTACGAGATTTTTTTATGCATGTATCAAAAACTAATAATCGGATTTAGATGAGGATTTCATTATTTAAATGCATATATTTCAAGGAAACATAACCGTCCGCTGTTACTTCAAACATAGCATTACTTAGTTTCGATATAATTGCCAATCAATCCCGTACAACATATCTTCAGGTAAGGAATAAACTACCAATGTACTCGCGCTAAATATTATTATATTTGTACAGAACCGCTACCGCTTGTAACTTAGCACTATATTATTACAGTTAGTATCGAGATAATTGACAGTCAAACTCGTGTGACGGCGCGTCTCCGCGTAGGGGTGAACTACCCCTAATGTACTCGCGTTGTAATTAACTATTAACACTGACATGCCGGCGTGGATGCCAGTTGAAACTGAGATCAAATACCACGGAACAATAGGTTCTGAGAGCCGTGTTCCGGTATATTTAGCTAGTTATTGCCCGCGGCGTGGCCTGCGTGTAAACGATTTTATTCTAGCCCTTGGGCTGCATATTTTTTATTTATTTTTTATATACTTAATTGTAACCTGCCATTCAATTATTATTGAATAATAGGTAATTGGAATGCGTTTATTTTTCAGCACAATGTAACTTTCGTGGTAGGTACCTACTCGTATTTGGTTTTTGGAAGGTTTTGCTTGTAAAAATATATCTCACGCTACATTATAAGTGAGTAACATAGGATGTATTTTATCTCCGTATGCCAACCCACATTGGTCGGTGGGCCAGCGTGGTGGACGATTGGCCGAACTCCTCTCATTTGAGATTGATATTTTGAGACTCGAGCTCAGCAGTGAGCTGAATATGGGTTGATAATGATGATGATGATGATGTCAGTTCCTTTTCAGCCGATCGACGTCCACAGGCTGGACATAGGCCTCTTGTATGGACCTCCAAGCACAACGGTCTCGAGCCGCCAGCATGATGTCCGTTAGTCCGATAGATAATTATAATAGATATATAGTCTCATAGATATAACAAAATATAGATAACTAAATTATTTTTGTAGTCTTGCTTGCCTTAAAAATGTATTTCCCCGGAAAACTGCCAACAGAATCGTTCCGCAGACAACAACCCAGTCTCCCGGCGAGATTGTATCCACTTAATTACTGTAATTAGATGAATTATTCAATTATCCGGAAAATTTTATCTCTTTAAGCTCAATTACCCAACTTTGCCTGGCTCTTGTCAATAGATAAGAGAACTTAGGTGATAATATTGTTTGCATTTATAACTTAACTTTCTTGGACTTTGCAAATATTAACTGCTTAATTTTGTCATCATTATCAACTTCTAACGGCCCAAAGTACAACTGTCATAAAGGATTGGATTTTCATCCTACTTCGAACAAGTTAGCTCCCTTCCATCTTAGAGTGCATCATCACTTACCATCAGATGAGATTGTAGTCATGGGCTAACTTGTAAATAATAATAAAAAAAAAGTTACACGATACCTTTGTCCAGCAATAGACGTCCATCAGCAGATGATGATGAAATAAACAAAAATTATCAACTTATATAATTATATGATGGGGTCCTATGGTGCTGGAATGGCGACCCCGCACCGAAAGCACAGTGTTGGGCGACCCCTCACTAGGTGGACCGAGGACATCAAACAGGTTGCAGGAAGCCGCTGGATGGATGGTCCATCGGCTGTTAATAATGATGATGAATGAACTATAGCGATTTCAACACTTAACTAAAAATATTGAAATAAAAATGGCGTCTTTATGGTATCGCGTTTTTACATAAAAATAGTTGTTAGCCGTTTAGCGTAATAACTGCTTCACGGTGATAAATCACAGAATGATAAATTGATAACCGTAAAATTGATAATTTGATAACTGTGTAATTTACCACCTCGGTGTTCACGGTTTTCATTGTTATTTCGTAACATTAAGTGATATAAAAAATTTTGTATGAATAATGAATATTCGTGAATTGACAACAATGCATCATCATTAAAAGCCTTTTCAAAACGCCCACAGGACCAGGACTCCTTTACAGGAGAGGATTTATTATGGAGCTTAGACTCGCTATGCTGCTTCAATGCGGACTGGTGGGCTTAGTGATAGTATTTGACTATTTAACGTATTTGACGTTCATCTGATATTCCGTTCATCTGATATTGATCGTTAAATAGTCAAATAGTTTTTTTTTTATTATTTACAAGTTAGCCCTTGATAACAATCTCACCTGATAGTAAGTGATGATGCAATCTAAGATGGAGGCGGACTAATTCGTTAGGAGGAGCATAAAAATTCACACTCCTTTCGATTTCTACATGACATTGTGGTAACAAGCCACGGCCGAAGCCTCCCACCAACCAGACCTGAACCAATTAAGAAAACCTCAATCGGCCCAACCGGGGATCGAACCCAGGACCTCCGTCTTGTTAATCCACCGCGCATACCATTGCGCCACGGAGGATCTAACGATCAATATCAGGTGAATGGGACACCACCTACACTCCGGGGTTAAAATATAGCCTATAGCACTCGGGGTTAGTGTAGCTTCCTAACAGTGAATTTTTCAAATCGGTTCGGTAGTTTCAGAGCCTATTCAATGCAAACAAACATACTATCATATCTTTCCTGTATACAACATTAGTATAGATAAGTTTGTATTTCATTGTTCGATTCAAGGACTTATGAATTTAGATTATACTCTTATGAGCAATGGCATCTACCTTTATGGTAGAACTGTTATTAACATACTAACAGTCCCGGTCAAGCTTTGCTTTGACAGTTACGCAACCAACCAATTATCGGCGACAAACAAAGTTTTTACTCGCTTATATAATAAGAAGTTTAATGTAACAGACAACCCTGTAACATTTTTATATACAGCTTTACTTAAAACATAAATAAATCTGCTTTTAAAAACTCGAAACTTCAAACCTCTCAAAGGCGTTTTACACGAAATACTACACAGAAATATTCTTGATACTTGAAAACTGTTTCTTTCAAAGACCGTAGAGGTCAACTTTGACTGGTCTTTCGGAGCTATTAACTCGAATTTTTCCAGTTAAAATTAAGCTAGACCAACTAAAAGTTATGGCGTGTTCGCGCATGGGTAGCCATGGCGCATCCCGCAAAAAAGTGGGCAAAAAGGCCCCCTTCCATTTTTTTGTTTGGCTCACTTTTGCAAAGTGTACCTACCTGTATGAAACGCGAAGTTTCGTCAGAAATGCTTACAATTTCGTGGTTTAAAGTTCGGCTTAGCTTAGATGTGCAAATTCAAACTTTGCCTCTTTATGTATTTTAACTCAGTATCATGTCAAAATTAAACCAATATTTCTTTAAACCCCGACAAAAAGGTAATGCCAGGCATCGCAGAGGTCTGCATCCATACGTAGTTGATGTCCCCTGGACGCGTACGAGCACTGCGAAATTATGGAATGCCCTTCCAGCTTCCGTTTTGCCCACCACCTACAATAAAGGTATCTTCAAGTCAAGAGTGAATAGGCAACTTCTAGGCAAGCGCGTTCCACTATCAAGCATGATTGCTGCCAAGCGCTATATGTAAAAAAAAATCCTTTCAAAACATAAATGTGAAAATAGGTGCCTATCACAAATGTGTGTATTTATCGATTATGTCAACAAAATAAATGATATCTAAGTAAATAATCAGAATTAGTGTGCGATTGATCATAGCAAAGCTTGGTAGCAACGACCATACATTTTTCTAGTTTTCGAAGCGTTAGAAAGAGAATCGACGTGCAACTTGGCTAGGGGGCAGGACCTGTAGGACGTTAATTCTCTTTCTACAATCCCTAACGCTTCGAAAACTTACAAGATGTATGGGAATGACATTCACTATCGACATGTCACGTGATCAAGTTGTCGATCGATTCAGTCATTCTTGTAACGGACGAAACAAAAACACAGAAATACGGCGAAAATGAGCTCTTCGGGACGTATCTCGTTGCAAGGGATGTTGACAGTTGGGTAATTCTTAACGAACTGGGTATATTCAAATATCTGTCAAAACTGACAGCCCTTGGACGTTATACGTTCCGTTGTTTGCTCGGCCCATTTATTTTATTAAATACATACAATAAGGTCGGGATTTTCTTTATAAATATAATAATAATTTGCGTCGCTAACATACCCCACCCTAGTGCTGGACACAGCACTCCAATCCTGTTGGATAACTAGCGACGCACCATCGTTCCCTTTTATTTATTCGTACGAGTGGGTAAGTAGGTACACAATCAGCTGACATCGACTTATAGATCCACCGCCTGCGCGCGGCCGCCGTCGGTCAGCGTGATTCACGCACCAGAGTGCAACAAAACATATTTTTTCCCTGTTCAAACATTCACAAAATGCTCCTTCGCTCGCTTCTACACATTTGATTGTGCTACTAAGTGCGCGCGGTGCATCTCTCGTCCCCTTCACTTTCAGTGACGATCTGTAGTTCGGCAAACAGTCGTGGTAGGTCGCGCAGTGTTTTTCAAACGATTTTCTACGTTGCGTCCTCTTGTCATAACGTTCATTATAATCGGCGCTTACGCATATATTTGTTTCTTTCACACGTAGCTCGTCCCGTGCGCTGATTGAAGTTATATCTATCGCTGCAGTTAACATTCTATTTTGCGATAAACACCATGCTTTTGCTACTTTCGACTTCATAACAATTAGTTTTTGGGAATAATAATCAACATCATTGTTTGAATACATACTCATAGTGTTCGTGATGGCTTGTGGTGTGTGTACTCGCGGTTTCGGTATGATTGTGACTTTTTCTCTCCGATATTTTCCATTCAAAGCAAAGTGTTTCTCTGCGTGGTTACCTTTGTTTTGAGTAGACACGGTCGGACATAATATTATTGTGTCGTATACCGGCTTGCAAGTTACCGTCGAAAGTAGCACTGACTTCATGACTGGTGTAATGTTAATGCATTTTAGCGAGCTGTCTTCATAATTGTGAACGTATGAAGCGTAAGTATTAAATTTTACAGTGACAGGTACAATTTTTTGGCTATATTTACCGATGAATAGTGACTGCCACTTCGTGTAATTATTAATATGACCTGTTTGTGTAGGTAGACTCTTCGGTGTCTTTAAAATTGACTTTTCAGGTTCCGATGAATTGCCAACGATTGATCGACCCTTTGCACCATAAACCAACGGAGCTGCACCTTCAGTGCCACCGCATCCAACGGCGGGCGTGCACAGCTCGTGTTGATCGTGCGCGGACCGTTCATGTTGATCGCGCGTTGACCTCACCTTCTCCTTCAACTTTGATGGACTGTATTTTACCTTCAGTGCCGCAATGTTAGCTTGAAGCCTTTTTTCTATAAGCTCCTTATCTATGCGGGCTTTTGCTTCAGCCGCAGCTGCCTCCAGTTCCAACCGTCTCCTTGTTAGACTCACTGCCTTCGATGATCGTGGTCTCTTTGATAATAGTGCAGTAGTTGAACCGTATGTGGTCGCCTGACGACCGGTACTGATACTTTTATCCCGTGCCTTATGCGCGGCGTCATCTTCACCTACCTCTTGGTTCCGTGTCTGCTTAAGCCGTTGCGTAACCAATAGCTGGCTTAAGCTAGCGCTTCGTACCTCCATAAATTTTGTGTCGCAGATTCTCGTACATAAGGATCTGGCTCGAAGACCACTTTGTGAAGGCCAGGCTCAATAAAAACACAGCTTTTGGTAAAATCGGCTTATTTCTTTGGATACGTGTGTGGTGACCGTTGCTCGGGTGAAGTAAGAGTCCGGCTCGAAGGACCACTTTGTAACGGACGAAACAAAAACACAGAAATACGGCGAAAATGAGCTCTTCGGGACGTATCTCGTTGCAAGGGATGTTGACAGTTGGGTAATTCTTAACGAACTGGGTATATTCAAATATCTGTCAAAACTGACAGCCCTTGGACGTTATACGTTCCGTTGTTTGCTCGGCCCATTTATTTTATTAAATACATACAATAAGGTCGGGATTTTCTTTATAAATATAATAATAATTTGCGTCGCTAACAATTCTCATAGAGCTTGTTACTCTTCGAAGCGTCAGCGTTTGTAGATAGAGAATAGACGTGCCACATGGCTACAAGCTCAGTAGTACCGGCGCGGTTTGCGGCTAGTTGGCCAGAGCGTTCAAGTGCGCTATGTTCATATAGTTTCTTCAGTTAACGAGGTCATTATCGCCACTGGTCGTGGTCGTGGTCGTGGTCGTGGTCGCTTGGTGTGCGAGTACCTTTATACTGCATTGTCATTTAACATCAAATGAGATAGCAATCAAACGTTAATTTATTTTTAAAAACATAATAAGTTATAGACAAGTGAAAAAACGAGTTAAAATAAGTAGGTAGTTAAAAACCGAGGCTAAGTGAAGCTTCCAGTCTCCTAGGTATTAAACTTTCCATTGAGTGTTTGCAATTTAAGTTCTTTCACTCTTTATTTCGTTTAACTGAATTTCAAATTACTCGCATTACTTTCGGTCGGGTTGCTCCGTTCCATTGAAACTATTTAAAAATGGATGACGAGAATTTTTTTTTGATGAATGTTTTAGTTTACAAATTGATTACTTTTTCACAAACTCCTATTATAGGTTTTGTTTATTTATTGCTATGCAATAAATAAACAAAACCTAACCTATGCTCTCATCTTTGAATAAAAGTTCTGTACGTTTTTCTAGGAATCTCGTGCATTTGACAATGTTTTGTGTATTTGACTATATTTACTGTACATGTCCCCAGTGATAACATATTTTTAGTAAAATTTCGTCATGACTATCGAGTAATGGCCTGCAAGCGTACCAAACATGTTTTACTATATTTTTGACTATAGATTTTGTTTCTCAATTGTTAAAAGGAAGCATTTAGTGACACAAAAATCTATATTTAGGCTACAAAACTTAGCAGACGCCCTATGATTACGCCCGCGTAGTTCCCGTTCCAGTGGGAATACGGATATAGCCTATGTTACTCGCTGATAATACAGCTTTCCATTGATGAAAGAATTTCTAATATCTGTGGAGAAATTTTGATTTACATCGTAACAAACAAAAAAAGAAATCTTACCTCTAACACATTAGTTATAAGCTTGGCAAGCTTGGGGGGGGGGGGGGACACTGTGAAGTCGTGCGCGCGGGGCACATGGAAGGACTGCACGGGTATGAAGTCGTGCGCGCGGGGCTTCGCTACCCCGACCATTTGCCAAGCTATAGTTTTAAAGAATTGATGAGTAAATTTCTAACATACATGTTCTGTCCCCAGGCTACTCGTCAGTGATCCCCGGCTATGCGCGCTACACCATGTTCGGAGACCGTCGGCATGGGGTCTACAACCTGCGCATCGTCAACGTCACACTGGAGGACGAGGCCGAGTACCAGTGCCAAGTCGGCCCCGCACCCAAGCACAAGGTCATCCGTGCGAACGCCTCGCTCTCTGTTATATGTGAGTAAACCTTTATATTTTAATGGCTAGGAAATTAAGTTATCTATAGAAACAACTTCATATTTTCTACTGATTAGTCAATTAAGTTTTTATATGTAGGAACACCTTTAGTGGATCTTTATATTCTACTAACTTTGCAATCATTAAAGTTCACTGATTTATGAGTATTTACCTGATTACTATTGATCATGATATTCGTAATCTGTTAAAATATATACAGCGCTGATAAGTTCCTAAACCATTGTGTTATCTATTCTATAACGTAATTAGTACCTATTAGTTCATACCTGTTGGTCTTAGATACTGAATATAAGACGAATTTCAGTGACCTGTCTGAACTGTACTAGATTAAAAGTTTTTTATATGCAATTAAATATATTAAGTAAACTAATTGCAAATGGGGATAGTATAAAGAAGCCTTATAATAGGATTCTTGTATTGAATACAGAGCGTGTTTGTATATTTAAACCTAACAACTTAAATCACAAAAATCGATACCCTATAAAATAAACACAAGGCTTATAAAACACTTAAATCGTTCACGAATCGTATAAAAACAAACGCAAAATGAAAAATCTTCAATAAGCATTACCTAAGCGCAAAATCTTGTACTGTAGTCGGGTAAGGGTGCGAAGGGGCGGTTTTATATGAAAGCTTAACCCCGAGATGAATCGAGCGCGCCCTGATATGTCTAGGATCTCGGTTTATGGGGGTTGAAGGGTTGTCTTGATAGGTTTCCGAGGGTTGACTCTTACTATCGATAAGTGGATGTGACATTGATTTTGGTAGTTAGAAAACTATCTGATTGTATGCTAATCTAGAAAACTACCTCCGAACACACTTTCACACTGTTTTCTGAACTAGAATAGGATAAATTGGAAAAAATATGCTAATATAAATTAATTAATATTAAAATTTATTGATTATAATAAATTAATTAAAAAATGTTCCACAGTTCTGGAATAATTTAGAAAAGTCTTAATTTAATCTACGAGTAAGTTACTTAGAAATTCATACAAAATTCACTTTATCCCACTAGGGTAATAAAAAGTGATGTTATCGATAAAATCGATTAATTTAATATACTGGCTGGCCCGGAAAACGTTGTTTGGCCTAAAAATATTTGAATGAAGCTTTACCTTTTGGATTTTGAAAAATAGATCTATACGGCGATTCTTAGAGTTACCCGATATGCACACACAATTCCATAAAAATCGGCCCAGTCGTTTTTGAGGAGTTTGGTAACAAACACCGTGTCAAGAAAATTATATTTAATAGATTTTCACACAAAATGTCAACAAGCAAGGTGTTTAAAATAGGTGTTTTGTTCTGGCTGACCTTTTTGTGGCCGTTTGAACCAAGCTTTATTTTATTTAATATGTAAAATGTAAAACCATGTGACAGTGTTTGCGAAAAAAGCGTAAAACAACTTTAAACGTGTCCTATTCAATATATAGTGTTTTAAAAACGCCTGATAGTGAAAATAACAGCGGCACAGAATTTGTCGGTTTTAATTTTTCATGTTAATTGATTAACCTGAAATGTTTCATTAATTTTTTTTCATAAATTATTAGTCTATTTGAAAGGCCGGATCCATATCCTTTATATCCACAATGTAAATAGGGCCAGGTTAACCTCCTAGGCGAAGGGTTATGGAGCTTAGATCCACCAAACCACCCCAGGGCGGGTTGACTTAATAAACATTGCATAAGACATTTCGTGTAACAAATAAAAGTAGATCTGCAGATAAATTTAGAATCAACGTACCTACAATTATTTTTTTAATTCATTAGAATTATGCTAATTAAACCTAGATACATTAAAAATATTCAAATATCTGTATCATTAAGTAATATTTT